>NW_023270323.1:6101643-6307381 GCF_011800145.1 Mirounga leonina
ATCCTGGAGTCCCGGGATCGAGTCCCGCATCGGGCTCCCTGCTCGGCAGGGGGTCTGCTTCTCCCTCTGACCCTCCCCCTCTCATGTGCTCTCTCTCTCTCTCTCATTCTCTCTCTCTCAAATAAATAAATAAAATCTTTAAAAAAAAAATGTAGCCCACTCTCCTGGACCTTTCTCATTAGGAAGAAAATATGCTTTAAGCTGCTGAGGGAAGGATAGCAGACTGTCTTGTTAACTAGGGACCAGGCCAAGATTCAATGCTTCTATTGAAGCAGAACTAATCAACTTCTGGGGAAGTGCCAGTAAACTTTCCTTCTTGACACCAGAAACCAAGAAAAGATCACTGCTTCTGGTAGAGTGATAGACCAAGATTGTCTGCCCCAGTGGGAGGGATGAAAGAAAACCTTTATGGGTCACAATCCTGTGCCAGAGATATCCTATTGCTGGGATAAGGAGAGGCAAAAAGTATCTCCCCTATTTAAGAACCTCCAGATATAAGTCTGAATATGGCTGTCATTGGGATGAGAAGGTCAAGAATAATAACAAGGCCCCCTTCCTGATGCTTGGGCACACGGGTATTATCTAAGACCAAGCTTACACAAGAAGAAGCAAAAACTCACTCCCTGTCCCACCATGAACCTAGCATTACGTAATAAGCAATAGAAGGCTACCACTATTAGAGAAAAAGGAGTGTGGAGAGAAACCTTCTATTTGACAGTTGTGTAAGAGATCCTGAAAACTGAGAATAAAGCAGAAAAACTGAGAAAATCTTCTAGCACCACAAGGCTCACCCTAATCATATAGTTCAGACATCCCACCACTGAAGAATTCAAAGGACAATAATATCAACAACAAAACCCAAACCCAACTGTATTATTCACTACTATTGTAACAGAAGAGTTATATTCATTTCTAGCAATCAATACTCTTCACCTCTTCCTACTGTTCTTCAATTGACAGTGTTCAGTATTCATTCAAAAAGACAAAATAGCAAGAAAGAAAAAGCCATTGTCCAGAGATAAAACAATCAACAAAGCAGTTTGAGCAATTACACAAATGTTGAAACTATCAGTCAAGGGCTTTATAATTATAATGACTACTATTTAATGTGTTAAAGGATATAGTAGTGAAGGTGAAGAACACACATGGAGCACGTGAGGAATTTCAACAAAAGATGGAAACTATTAAAATGAGTTAAATAAAATCTTCCCTACCCCCCCAAAACACCATGATATCTAAGATGAAGAATTACTATGACAGTCTTAACATATCTGAGCAAGAAATTTTTGAACTTAAAAGTAACTTGATATAGGGGCGCCTGGGTGGCTCATTCGTTAAGCGTCTGCCTTTGGCTCAGGTCATGGTCCTGGGGTCCTGGGATCGAGCCCCGCATCAGGCTCCCTGCTCAGCGGAGAGCCTGCTTCTCCCTCTCCCACTCCCCCTGCTTGTGTTCCCTCTCTCACTGTCTCTCTCTGTCAAATAAATAAATAAAATCTTTTAAAAAAAAAAGTAACTTGATATAAAATATTCTAAATGAAACATAAAGAGAAAAAGGAATAAAGAGAAAAAAAAACCTGAGAGAGTATCTAGGAGCTATGGAACAATATCAAATGCTCTAACATGTGTGTGCTTTGATTTATAGAGGAAAATAAAGAGAAAGAGGAAGAAGTAATACTAGAAAAAATCATAAAGGATAATTTCCAATATAATGAAAGACAATAAACCAAAGATCAAAAATCTCAGAGAATTCCAAGCAGGATATTTAAAAAGTTAAAAACACAAAAAATACCTAAAAAAACATGTCATAGTTAAACACCTGAAAAACAAAAATAAAGAGCCAATCTTGAAAGCAACTGGAGAAAAAAAGGAAACATTGCATACAAAGGAATAAAGAATTAGGGCATACTTCCCATCAAAAACTATGCAAGCCAGAAGACAATGGAGTAACATCTGAAAAGTACTTAAAAAAATTTTTTTTGATCAATTAAAACATTAAGCCCAGCAAAATCTTTCAAAAATGAAGATGAAATAGACTTTTCAGACAAACAAAAGCTAATAGAATAATTTCCATAAGACCCCCATTACAGGGGGGCACCTGAGTGGCTCAGTCAGTTGAGCCTCCAACTTTTGGTTCTAGCTCAGGTCATGATCTCATGGGTTGTGAGATCAAGCCCCACATTGGGCTCCATGCTCAGTGGGGAGTCTGCTTGAAGATTCTCTCCCTCTGCCCTTCCCACACGGGCACATGAGCACACTCTCTCTAAAATAAATAAATAAATCTCTTATAAAAATTGAAAAAAAAAGACCTCCATTATAAGAAATCTTAAAAGTAGATCTTTAGGATGAAGATGTATGATACAAATAAAAATTTGGATTATAGAAAGAAAAGCAAGAGAAGTAGTAAAATAAAGTAAATATAAATGATATATTTTCTCTCCTTTGTAATCTCTTTAAAGACAATTGACTATTTCAAATAAAAATGATAGCTGTAAAATTTATGACCAATGTGGAAGTAAAATGTATGACAAAAGTAGCACAAAAGATAGAAGGGTGAAAATGAAACATAATATACAATTTTTTAAGGTATGTTGTGGTAAGTTAAATGTAATATTATAAATGAAAAAGCAATCAATAAAGCAGTTTTAAAAGAGGTACAACTAATAAGCCAAAATTGGAGATAAAACATAATCATAAAAAATAATTATTTAAGTTGACAAAAGGCAGGAAACTATGAGAAAAAAGGAGCAATGAACTGAAAAGACAGAGAGAAAAATCAGTAAAATGAAAATTCCACTACATCAATAATTATATTAAACAAAATTTATAAAACAGAATGATTATAGAAAAATAAAAATTAATAAAACATGACTTAATTAAACACAAACGATTAAACAAAAGGTTGAAATTCTTAGATTGAATAAGAAAGCAAGTTTCACTACATGCTGCTATCTGTAAGAAATACACTTGAATATATCAATATAGATAGATTAAAAGAAAAGGATAGAAAAAGATATACAAGCATTAATCAAAAGAAAGCTGAAGTTGGGACACCTGGGTGGCTTAGTCGTTAAGCGTCTGCCTTCAGCTCAGGTCATGATCCCGGGGTCCTGGGATCGAGTCCCGCATCAGGCTCCCCGCTCAGTGAGAAGCCTGCTTCTCCCTCTCCCACTCCCCCTGCTTGTGTTCCCTCTCTCGCTGTGTCTCTAAAAAAACAAAAAAGGAAAATTAAAAAACTTTTGAACAACTTCTGTATCAAAGAAGACAAACAAATTATGAAATATTTTAATTTAATAAAAATGAATATAGAAGATAGCAAAATTTGTGCGGCAGAGTTAAAGCATTGCCTATATGAAAACTAGAGCACTAAAGAAGTGAGAATGGCATTAAATAAGTAATCTTTTATCTCAAGATACTAGGGAAAAAAAGAGCAGATTAAAACCATAGCAAGCAGAAGGGAGTAATTTTAAAAAAGGATGAAATCAATGAAATTTAAAAAGAAAAAAATAAAAATAAAATAAAGCTTGTTTTTTGAAAAAAAATCAATAAAATTGGTAATCAACTAGCCATGCTGATAAAGAAAAAAAGCAAAGCACACATTACAAATGTTCAGAATCTAAGAGGAGAATTACTAAAGATGCAATAGACATTTAAAGGAAGAGAAAAGGAATGTTATTTTTTAAGTTTTATGTCAATAAATTTAATTTGAAAATACATGCAATGGAGAAATTCCTTAAAAGAAACAAATTTTGAATTTTGATAAACTGTAGTATATCTAGGCATTGGAATATTGTTCATTGCTAAAAAGGAATGAGCTAACTAGTCATGAAAAGACATGAAAGAAACTTAAATGTGTATTACTAATGAAAGAAATCAATCTGAGAAAGCTACATACTGTATGATCCCAACTATATGACAGTCTAGAAAAGAGGAAACTATGGAAACAACAAAATGTCAGTAGTTGCTAGGGCTTAGATGGGAGGGACAGGTGAATAAGGGTGGCCAGAGGACTTTTAGGGCATTTAAACTATTCTGTAAAATGCTATTATGGCTGATAAATGCCATTATACATTTGTCAAACCCATAGAAAGTACAACAATAAGGGTGAACACTAACATAAACTATGTACTTCAGGTGATTATGATGTGTCATGTGGGTTTATGTTTTGTCACAAACATACAGTTGTGGTGTGGGTGTTGATAATGGGGGAGGCTGTATATGTGTGGGGTAGGGAGTATATGGTAATTCTCTGTACTTTCTACTCAGTTTTTCTATAAGCCCAAAACGATTCTAAAAAAAATAAGTTCTCATAATGTAAAAAATGGTCAAAATAAATATTTAAAGAGACACTTTACCAGAGAGCTGAAAGGCAAATAAGCACTGAAAATGTGTTCAATATTTTTAGTTATTAAGGAATTGTAAATTAAAACAATAATTAGATATTTCTATATACCTATGAGAAAGGCTCAAATTTTTAAAAAGAAGGGGGTGGCAAAGAAAGTGTTGACAAAGATGTGGAGTAAGTGGAAATGCCATATATGCTGGTAGGAAAGCAGAGTGGTACAGTCACTTTGCAAGAGTTTAGCAGTTTCTCATAAACATACAATTTCCACTAGACATAGCATTCTCACTAAGTAGTTACCCAAGAGAAATGAAAGCACATGTCCAAAATTAGACTTGTGTATGAATATTTACAGCTACTTTATATGTAATTGATCAAAATTGGGAACAACCCAAATATCCCCAAACCAGTGAATACGTAAACTGTTGTACATCCATACAAATAAAAGGAAACAAATTCTTGATACATGCAGTAGTATAGATGAATCTTGAAAGCATAGGCAGAGGAAAAAAGCTAGACACAGAAGGCTATATACTGTATGATCTATTGATATTCAGGGAAAAATTAAACTATAAAGACAGAAATCAAAGTTTCTGGGAACGATCAGAGACTGGGATTGATAGGAAGAGGTTATCTACAAAGGGGCAAAAGGAATCTTTTAAGGGTGATAGAAATGTTCTTTCTTAATGGGATATAAATGTTCTAGTACCATTCCCAATATGGGGAGGGGTGCCCCATAACAACAAGCAATTCTCAGGACACCTGCTGGGATCCCTACAATTCAACTCAATTCTGATACTATCTACTTGGAGATAGCATTGGATTCCACAGGTTAAGGGCTCAGGCCTACAAGACTGCCACCTAAATTCCCGTGCATACACTTCAGGTGCAAGTCTCAAGTCCAGGTTGTTACCTATACTTCTGACCAACTGGTTATAAATCAGAGATTCCCAAGATGGCCTCCTCAAGTTTGATTAATGCTCTAGAGTAGCTCACAGAACTCAGAGAAACATTCTACTTACTAGATTACTGGGTTATTAACTAGGATACAACTCACTAACAGCCAGATGGAAAAGATGCATAGGGCAAGGTATAAGGAAAGGTCTTGGAGCTTCTGTGCCACTCTCCCCAAATCTATATATGTTCACCAACCTGTTCTCTAAAACCCTGTCCTTTTAGGTTTTTATGGAGGCTTCAGTACAGGGTCATGATTAATTAAATAATTGGTCGTTGGAGACTGATTTAACCTCCAACTTGTCTCCCCTCTCTGGAGTTCGAGGAGGTACTGAAAATTCTAACCCTTTAATCACTTGATTGGTCCCCCTCGCAACTGCCCCCATAAATTACCTCATTAACATAACAAAACAACCTTTCCTCCCACCACAGGAAATACCAAATGTTTTCGGAGCCCTGTGCCAGGAATGGGGTGGAAGACCAAATTTATATTTCTTATTATAAATCACAATTATCACAAGGTGATTACAGGATTGTATTTATTTGTAAAAACTCATCAAACTATACACCTAGAAAGGGAGAGTTTATCTACATGTAAATTATGCCTTAATAAACCTGACTTTCAAAATGAAATATAGTGCATGAAAACTCATTCTTTATTGTAATATTGCAAAAATTTGAGCATGAATAAAATGCCAAGTTAATCCAACAGGCAACCGGCACATTCCAACTAGACAGACAAACGCTGTTTCTAAGGTAAGTTTGATTGGTTGATTTTTTCCTTCATTAATCTTGATGTATCTTCCATATTTAGTTAATTTGATCTAATTTTCTACTTTTATTAGAAGTCCACTTCTATAGAGGCTATTGAATTTTTTAGAAAACATCTAATTTTCTAGAAAAAATTATTATTCTCCCCACTTTCCCCAACATAATTCCATAGCAAGAGAAACTAAACATTTATTAAAACCCTTTGTCAATTAAATAGGTCTAAAAACTGTCACAACCTTACTACATATATTAATGTCTTTTCACAAATACATACTTTACATTTCATTTTCTATTTTAATTTAGCACTAGTGTCGAGAGTCATTAGAAAAAAAAAAGTTCACCATCTTCCAATTGTATTTCAGTTGAAATCAATCTTCCATACACATTCTGAGATAATAAACTTTGGCAATGATATTAGGCCTATGGAAGTTAAGTGTTGAGTTAAACAAACACCTTATGCCCTACTCACAATGACCACACACAGAATTTAGTGAGTTTCTGAAAAAGCAAATTGAAAATGTCTTAATGTATGTTTATTATCACCAAATGAATAGACATTTTTTATTATGGCCATGCATTCCTTTTTTCATAGTTGTGTAGGCTTAATTTTCTTCATGTTTCTGTTGTCAAGAACTGAACTCTGTTCTTTAGAGTCAAAATACAATGCAAAGACAGAGTGTAGGATAGAGGAACAGTATCTTTATTGCTTTGCTGGGCAAAGGAGGTTGCAGAAGGCTAAGGCCTTCAAAACTGCAAGCCTACCCAGGGGAAAGTGTGGAAATAGGGAAATACAGGATCTAGCCGTTTTGTTGTTGTTGTTGTTGTTTTAATTCAATTAGCCAACATATAGTACATCATTAATTTTGGATGTAAATTTCAATAATTTATCAGTTGCATGCAACACCCAGGGTTCATCACATCACGTGCCCTCCCAATGCACATCACCCAATTACCCCATTCCCCTACTCACCTCCCCTCCAGCAACCCTCAGTTTGTTTCCTATAGTTAAGAGTCTCTCATGGTTTTTCTCCCTCTCTGATGACTTCCCATTCAGTTTTTCCTCCCTTCCCCTATGATCCTCTGTGCTGTTTCTTATATTCCACATATGAGTGAAACCATATGGTAATTGTCTTGACTTATTTCGCTCAGCATAATACCCTCCAGTTCCATCCATGTCGATGTAAATGGTAAGTATTCATCCTTTCTGATGGCTGAGTAATATTCCGTTGTATATATATACCACATCTTCTTTATCCATCCGTCGATGGACATCTTGGCTGTTTCCATAGTTTGGCTTTTGTGGACATTGCTCAAGATCTAGCCAGTTTTGACTGGAATTGTGTACAGGTTGCCAGCCTTGTTCATCATGTCTTCAAGGTGGTACTGGGTTCCTGAAACAAAAGACTAAGAAGAGAGAAGGGGAGCTTTGCAGAAGAGAGAAAAAAGGTTACTTTAAAATAGAGCTTCACTGAAGCATTAGTGCAGCCATTTTGATTTTAGTTCAACTTGGTGCTTTTAAGTGGTTTCACTTCAACTGAAAAACTTCCATCCCAACAAAACATCTAATGAGTAAAAATGTTTTAACCTGCCTGAAATATTCTTTGATGCATTAAACATAATTTCTTCTTCTTAGAATTTGGATCCATATTTTACCATGACAAACAGCATCATTACAGTAGATATTTTCCCTTTTTTTTTTTTTTTAAAGATTTTATTTATTTATTTGAGAGAGAGAGAATGAGAGAGAGCACATGAGAGGGGGGAGGGTCAGAGGGAGAAGCAGACTCCCTGCCGAGCAGGGAGCCCGATGCGGGACTCGATCCCAGGACTCCAGGATCATGACCTCAGCCGAAGGCAGTCGCTTAACCAACTGAGCCACCCAGGCACCCAGATATTTTCCCTTTTGTACAGTATTTCTATCACAAATAAAGAAAGAATCATAGTTCTGATGATACGATAACCAACATGATAAATTATTTGTAATGGCTTAAAAAATAAATTTAATAAGGAAGATACTGTTTCATCAGTAACCATAGTAAAAGAGCAATTCCCCCCACCATGGGAATGATTACATTTCCAAACATTCTCAAATCCCACAGAGAAATGTCCCCATAGTCCTGTAAAATAAAATGTTTTAATAACTTGCACTAACTTATATGAAATAAACTAAATGTCTTTTTAAATATAAGTTAGGGGTGCCTGGGTGGCTCAGTCTGTTAAGTGTCTGCCTTCGGCTCAGGTCATGATCTCAGGGTCCTGGGATGGAGCCCTGCTTTGGGCTTCCTGTTCAGTGGGGAGTTTTCTTCTCCCTCACCTCTGTCCCTCCGCTTCCCTATCTGCCCCTTCCCCTCCCACCCGACTTGTTTTCTCTCTCTCTCAAATAAATAAATAAGATATAGAAAAAAAGAATGCTTTTGTTTCCAAAATATTAAAAATAAATCAATGAATAAATAAATAAATAAAGGCTAAAAGAAGAATTTTTCAGATTGAAAAATGATCTCTTAAATGATATTCCAACTATGACCTTCACATGTGCTGTGCTTATAAAGTTTTTTTTAGTAAAATTCGAATCTTTTTCATTTTGACTCAAATGGTTTAGAATTGAGGTATTTATTCAATAAGGAAGGAATATTTCTCAAATATTTGCAGATATGGCTATTTAGGTTATATTACTGATATTTCTTCTGATCTATTTAAGCCAATGAGTAATAATTACCAAAAACTACAGGAAGAATTGTAAGCATATTTTTGACAGGTTATACATCAAGGAATTGGTGTCCACAGTTGAGATTGATAATCAAAGTAAATTCAGTATGCAGTAAACAAATTATTATGAGGCATACATTTTTCTTCTATCCTTTCCAATTGAAGCAAGAGTCTGCTATGAGGTGTTTCTCAGCATACAAGGGCAAAATCAAATATTCTTTAATAAATTTAATGATCATTCTATACAGCAAGAAGTGCAGAATAGCAATTGAGTCATAAAATAATCCTTTTCAAATATAAAAAGGATAAAAAGTTATTAATAAGATGACAAATAATTAAGTTGCTGACTATATAGTGTGATTACCAAAAATAAAAACAGTATAATAACAAACATCTAAAGACAAAGAAAAATGTTGTTACCTGTCTAGACAAACAAAGTATCTTTAAAATTTAGGTATAGTAGTATGCTCACAAATCTTTTTTAAAAAATGAAACTTTTTTTAGGGCAACAAATTCATCTAAATTTTGGCAAAATTTTCTGTTAAGAAATGAGTAATTTTGATGATGTTTAACTACTTTATCTCTTTATTAATGTTAAGACTTAAATCTTTGTTGAAAAACAGAGTATCAAGATTTTAACTTCATGATAAAAAAATTTGAAGGCTCTGCTTTTCCAAGGAGGGAAACAGAACTTTCCCAACTATATTTGTGGAATAATCAGTGGCAAAAAGTCTGAGATTTACATTTCTTACCTGAAAGCTGTAGGGTAAAGAAATTCTTTGAAAAGGGGGATATTATATCCTTGGGAAGAAATGTTAGAGGCAACCTGGGCAGTTTCCATTTGTCTTTAGCTTCTTGCTGTATAGAATGATCATTAGGATCCCACAGAATAGCTAAGACAGCATTATTAATTACTTTTTTTAATCTATAAAATGCAGTGCCTATTTTTTTTATTTGGAGAATTTGGGAATAAAATACCATATCTGTAGTCAGAAGTTCTGTTACACCTCTTTTATGCTGCTTCCTATAAGGGGATAGAATAATTCCTAAGGTGTTATGTGCACAAAAACTTGCTCTTCTTTTCTCTCTCCCTTTCTCTCTCTCTGTCTCTCTCTCTCACACACACACACACAATTGCTTATTTCACCTGTAAAATCTTGTTTTTTCTTATACTTCCTCTTTTCTTTTTACCTGTCTTTTTTGGTCCTACCTCAAATTTTAATAAGGCTTTAGAATTTTTACTTTTCTTTTTTTGAAGAAGAAAGTCCTGATGCTATTTAAATATTTTAGAGATATTTAAAAACTAATAAAAATGTGCACATTAAAATAAATGTTGAATTTGAATTTTCATAAAACATAGCAATCCTCTGTGATCTTGAGGTAGTGGGATTGCAACAATTGTTTTCTTAAAGCATAAAAATATTTTTTCTATATTAAAGGTATTCAAGGCAAAGGTTAGAGTTATTTTGTTAGCAAGTAAAAGCTGTATTAATTACAAATGAATATGTACAAAAAAAGAAAAATAGTAATCAAGTTCTCTCTGATAAGGAAAGTTGTGCTAAAATATTAACTATAAATATTCTCTTTTTATTTGCTGTTTTAAGTATTAAAAATGTTAATTGAATCTATTCAGTATTCTCAAGTACCAGCTTCAATTTTATAAAAGTGTCAATTTTTATTGGGCACTAATATCCTGAACTTTAAGAATCAAAGCAGTACAGAATATTTGTTACTAAGAAATTATCTGTACAATATTAATACCATAAAAAAACACATTTCCAATTTTCATTAATTCACTAGTGGTGAGATAAAATAAATTCCATTTCTACATATCCAAATAAGCTGAATCCTGATGCAATTCACAAAAGTGAAAAATAGTTGTTTACCTACACAGTATTTCTCATGCCGGAGATAATTTATATAATGATCAGAATGTGAACCTTACTACTTAAACCACTTAGATTATTAGATGTGCATAGCGGAAGAGGAATCATATGTTTCTTTAAAAATTTCTACAGATAACTTAAATAAAAGCAGAGTTTATTTGCTCCATTCTATTGGTAACAGAATAATGCCTCTTCATGTATTTGGGTTTTATTCTTTTTCAACAGCCAGAGTTAACCCTAAGCAGAATCAAAGTTGGCAGGCATTTGCCATCTCAAGGCCACACCCTGAAGCTCTCTAATCAGCTCGTTACTACTGCTTACATTCATTAATCTCAGCGTCATTTTTGTTAAGTAATTATCTTTTACTAAAATGGAATACAAACCCCCAGGACAAATGATATGAACATGAATTAGGTTTTTGATTATGTGGTGGCCAGCTGAAAACAACTCTCTTCAAAATTAAGAACTGGTAGATTTTATTTTTGTTGTTAAGAAAATGATTTAAAAATATGTAGAAGCAGGAATGCAGACACAAATGATCCAGAGAGTAACTAGTTGTCAACATGCAGGATGTTGGTACTTAAAAGGGTATGGAAAAGGGTAAATATAAAATTCCCCTCTTTCTCAATTTTTCTAAGGCTAAAACTGCTACAAAGTTAGAGTGTGCTTGCAATCAAATCAGTGTGAAAGTCAGTAAATAATTCAGTCAGTTAGCTAGAGTGCTACATTGAGAAAGGCAGGTTCGGGCTTATGTATACGTCAGGAATCAAGGGTTTTAGGAGAAAGGCATCATGGTACTGCTACTTGGAGCAACCTGAAAGCTCTGGACTTCATGGAAAGCACAAAAGTCATACTCGTCCATAGAATAAATGAAGATTAATGAGCTTAATAACATTGGTTCAGGAAAGGCAGAAATTACATCTTCATGGCATCATGAAGGTTAATGTCATGATGTTAATAAGCATGAGCTAGGCTCCTGGATGATAAAAGTGATTCTGTTGCCACAGCTGACAACCAATCAATTAGCCTATTTTTCAATGTGTGAAAAACTATGCTTCGTATATTTGACTAGTTTTATTTGTTTTTTCAAAGGGGGAGAGCAAGTGTAGTACCAGTTACTCTGTCATTGCCAAAAACAAACAGAAGTTGTCATCTTAACTTTTTAACTATATCCCCCCAAACCCCTACAGTTTAGGAGTTTGGAAGACAGATTGGAGAATGTTAAGCATGTATAATATTGAAAATATAGACACAATTCCTTTCCCTTCCCAATATCCATACCTTTTCAAAGTGCCTTTGTGATTCCTCATATTAAGAGGTAAAATCTGTGCTAGCTTTGTAATGTGATTTAATCACAGAATGTCAGAAAAAAAGTGATGTTATTCTAGGTGTGAGACTAAGCTCAAGAGGCCTTGCACTAACGTGCTCTCTTTTGAAAACTGGCCAGCATCATGTTAGCAAGCATGAGCTAGGCTTTTGGATAAGGAAATTGACCCTGCCATCATAGCTGGTAGTCAACCAGCCACTACTCATGTGAATGAGGTCCGAACTTGTCCAGCTCCCAATTTGCCAGCTGACCAAAGAGACATGAACAAACCCAAATGAAATCCAATGAGCCTAGACCAGATCACAGGAGCTGCCCAGCTGACCCATAAACTTGAGAACAATAATAACTAATTATTGCTTTGAGCCATTGTGTATTGGGATGGTTTGTTATGCAGTAACAGATTACTAAAACAGTTACCATTTTGATTCTCTTAGCTGATATAAATAATTACTTTTTAGGTATTGATTTACTATCAGACATTTCAGTTTGCTCTGGGTTCATTTTGTGCAGACTTCTGACTCTGAAAGGGCTGGGATTTTCAAGACTCGATACCAGGGAAGAGGGACAAGAAGTCTATGTGGAGATTCAGGAAAGCTGAATCTTTACACAGTCTTGACAGAGATTACTTATTACAGGGTTATGCGGTGCTGGGAAATGTGGGATTTCAGTACAGCTGGAATACAAAAACCACACAGAGCAAATCAGGTTCAGTAGAAGCCTCAGAACAGTCATGCCTTAGGGGTAACTATCATGTATAAATAAAAACAAGTCTTAGGACTAATTTTAAAACTCTGGACCATTTTAGAACAGCATGAAATAAGCCTAATGACATCCAGAATGACCTGTCAAAACTTCAACTGCCTTGCAAAATAAAATTCACATGTTTTAAGGGAGGGTGCTAATTCCAAAACCTTATAATTTATTACCCACAATATCTAACATACAAACAGAAGTTTCTAGGCGTATAAAGAGACAAGAAAATATGAGACACGGTTAAGACAAAAAGAAGTAGAAATATACACAGACACCCACCCAGAGAGGCACAAAAACATCACCTAGATACTGAAATTAGTCAGACCAATCCTATAGACTTTAGAAGACAACAATGAAACTTTACAAATACTTGTATCGATATATTTACAAATTTTCATGAAACAGACAAATTTCTTGAAAAACCAACTTAACAAACTCACTCAAAAAGAAATAGAAAATCTGAGTCTACTATTTATAAAAATGAAATTTATTATTAAAAACCTTTCCACAAAAACATCTAAAGACCAGATAATTTTACTGGTATGTTCTATCAAATATTTAATTTAGAAATAATATTTAACATATCCCTTATGAACATACACATAAAAACCTTTTTAGAGTATCAGCGATTGTAAGCCACAAACATACAAAAATATTACTATTACATGTTATGTTATTTTATGATTTTAAAATCAATCAATATAATTCACCATATTAAAGTAATAATGGAGAAAAGGTATCAAAACCTTGTTTCAATCATGTTAATAATTGTCAAAAAAGTGTTTGAGATAGTAGACACCCAGGACTCCCAGATGGTGTCATCTGTACCAGTGAGGGAGAAGAAGCACATGGATGTCAAAGTAGGAGAGCCGCCAAGCTGGATACTGATGTAGGATTTCATTCACCCCTAAAGGCATTGCTGGAGCATTTCCACAGAGGTTATTACCAGTATTACAAGAAGTATGTCAATGTGAAGAAATGGGGTATCGCTGGGATTTCTATGATGCTGGCAGCTCATGTGCTTTTCAACTACTATTGTTGTTACAAAGAACCCCCACCTGAGCAGCTTCAGAAATACCACTGAAGAGGGCCCAGTGTGGAGGCTTTCTGCATTCCTGACCATGACTTTTGCCTGGCACCCTTGAATCCTTTCATATCCTAATTGAGAACTAACATCAGATAAAAAGATAACTGGTACTTGGGGGGAGAAAAAGCACTAGGCAAAAATTCACCAGTTATTTTTGATTAAAAAAAAGTTAGCAAACTGAAATAAGAGGTAATTTCTTCAATCAAATAGGGAGTACTGTTGTTTCCTTGGGCTGCCGTAACAAAGTATCACAAACTGGGTGTCTTAAAACAACAGAAATCTATTATCTCCTAGTTCTGGAGGCTAGAGTTTAGTCTCAAAACCAGTGAATCCCAGGGCCATGCTCCCTCTGAAATGTATAAGGACAATCTTCCTCGTCTCTTGCTAGGTTCTGGTAGTTTGTCAACAATCTTTAACATTCCTTAACTAGCATTTGCGTAACTCTAACCTCTGTGTTTGTCATCACAAAAAGTTCTCCCTGTGTGTGCCTGTCTTCATCTGGCTATCTGCTAATAAGGACATTAGAAGCTAACCCCATTACACTATGACCTCGTCCTAACTAATTGTACCTGTAATGACCCGATTTCCAAATAAATTCACATTCTGAG
The DNA here is from genome assembly GCF_011800145.1 of Mirounga leonina. Taxonomy (NCBI): domain Eukaryota; kingdom Metazoa; phylum Chordata; class Mammalia; order Carnivora; family Phocidae; genus Mirounga; species Mirounga leonina. The sequence continues at coordinate 6,116,075 of NW_023270323.1, forward strand.
GTATTGGGTTTTAGGACTTCAACATATCCTTTTCGTTTGTTTTGTTTTTATTTTTATTTGCAGGTTTTAAAAGCCCTATGGCTATTATCATAATTAACAGTAAAATATTGAAGACTTTCCCTTTAAGATCCAGAGTAAGGCAAGGCTATATACTCACTATAGTAAGATTTAAGATTCTAGTGGAGGTCCTAAGCCAAAGTTATTTCTAAGAAAAAGAAAAAAAATATAGAGAAAATTTGGAAAAGAAAAAGTCCCTCTTCACAGATGACATGGTAAATTTATGTACGAAAGCCTAAAGAATCAACAACAATGACAAACTACTAGAACTATTGAAGGAGCTCAGTGAGGTCTTAAAAGTCAAGGTCAATGTTATAAATTCAATTATATTTCTACATAATAGAAACAAGCAATTGGAAAATAAATTTAAAACAATTTTATTACACCAGTATAAAAAATAAAAATATTTAAGAATAACTTCAAAAAATGTATAAATCCCTACAATGAACACTATAAAATATGGTTGAGAAAAAGTAAAGATACACATGAAAGCAGAGATATACCATATTTATAGTTTGAAAGATTAGATATTAAGTATTCCATAAATTGATCTAAAATGCCACAATCATAAATACAGAAAACTTTTCTTAAAGCCACAGATAAATTTCTTCTAAAATGAAATATTAAAAACCTAGAATAGGGCGCCTGGGTGGCTCAGTTGGTTAAGCGACTGCCTTCGGCTCAGGTCATGATCCTGGAGTCCCAGGATCGAGTCCCGCATTGGGCTCCCTGCTCAGCAGGGAGTCTGCTTCTCCCTCTGCCCCTCCCCCCTCTCATGTGCTCGCTCTCATTCTCTCTCTCTGAAATAAATAAATAAAATCTTAAAACAAAAACAAAAACAAAAAAAACCTAGAATACCCAAGACAACCAAGAAAAAGAGTGAAAAAAGTGAAGGACTCAAACTAACTGAATTCCAGAATTACTATACAACTACAACAATTTAGGCAGTGTAACACTGATGTAATGATAGATGAATAGATCAGTGGAAAAGAAGAGAGTCCAGAAATAAACACTCACAGAGTTTATTAATTTTTGCATCAGAGTAGAAAGGATTCAAATAAAATTACAAATGAAAGATGAGAATAACAATCAACAACACAAAAATACAAATAATTATAAGAAAATATTATGAAAAACTATACGCCAACAATTTGACAATGTAGAAGTGGATAAATTCCTAGAAACATATAACCTACCAAAACTGAAGCAGGAAGAAACAGAAAATTTGAACAGACTGAATACCAGCAAGGACATTGATTCAGTAATCAAAAAACTCCAAAAAACAAAAGTCTGGGACCAGATGGCTTCACAGGCAAAATTTACCAAATATTTAAAGAAGAATTAATACCTATTCTTCTCTAGCTATTCCAAAAAACAGAAGAAAAGGAAAAACTTCCAAATTCATTTTTTGAAGCCCTGATACCAAAACCAGATAAAGACACCACAAAAAAAAGAGAACTAAAAGCTAGTATCTCTGATAAACATAGATGCAAAAATTGTCAACAAAATATTAGCAAAACATACCCAACAATGCATTTAAAAAATCATTCATTGTGATCAGGTGGGATTTATTCCCAGGATGCAAGGGTGGTTTGATATTTGCAAATCAAACAAGGTGATACGTCACATTAATAAAAGAAAAAATAAAAACCATATGATCTTTTCAATAGATGCAGAAAAACATTTGACAAAATATAACATCCATTCATGATAAAAGCCATCAATAAAATAGGCCTAAAAGGAACATACCTCAACATAATAAAGGCCTACATAAAAACCCACAGCAAACTTTGTACTCATTGGTGAAAAACAAAGCTTTCCCTCTAAGGTCAGGAACAAGCAAGGATGTCCACTCTCATCACTTTTATTCAGCGTAGTACTGGAAGTCCTAGCCACAGCAATCAGAAAACAAAAAGAAATAAAAAGTATCCAAATTGGTAAGAAGGAAGTAAAACTCACTCTTTGCAGATGACATGATACCATATAGAGAACCATGAAAGACTCCACCAAAAAACTATTAGAACTGATAAATGAATGCAGTAAAGTCACAGGATACAAAACCAATGTGCAGAAATCTGTTGCATATACACTAATAATGAAGCAATAGGGAGAGAAATTAAGAAAACAATCCCATTTACAATTGCACCAAAAAGAAGATACCCAGGAGTAAACGTAACCAAAGAGGTGAAAGACCTGTACTCTGAAAACTATAAAACATTGATAATAAATTGAAGATGAAACAAAGAAATGGGAAGACATTCCATGCTCATAGATGGAAGAACAAATATTGTTAAAATGTCTATACTATCCAAAGCAATCTACACTTTCAGTGCAATCCCCATCAAAGTACCAACAGCATTTTTCACAGAACGAGAACTAACAATCCTAAAATTTTTATGGAACCTCAAAAGACCCCAAACAGCAAAGCAATCTTGAAAAAGCAGAGCAAAGCTGTTGGCATCACAATTCTGGACTTTAAGTTAAATTACAAAGCTGTAGTAATCAAGATAATATGGTATTGGTGCAGAATAGACACATAGATCAATAGAACAGAATAGAAAACACAGAACTACACCCACAATTATATGGTCTATTAATCTTCAACAAAGCAGGAAAAAATACCCAATGGGAAAAAGAATCTTTTCAACAAATGATGTTGGGAAAACTGGCCAGCTATGTGAAAAATAATAAAACAGGACTACTTTTTAATACCATACACAAAAATAAAATGGATTAAAGATCTAAACAGAGACCTGAAACCATAAAAATCCTAGAAGTGAGAATAGGCAGTAATGTCTCTGACATTGGCTGAAGTAACATTTTTCTAGATATGTCTCCTGAGGCAAGGGAAATAAAAACAGAAAAAAACTATTGGGACTACATCAAAATAAAAATCTTCTGCACAGTGAAGGAAACAATCAACAAAACTAAAAGCTAACCTATGGGAGGGGAAAAAGATATTTTCAAATGACATATCTGATAAAAGATTAATATCCAAAATCTATAAAGAACTTAACAAACTCCACACCCCCAAAATGAATAATCCAATTCAAAAATGGGCAGAAGACATGAATAGACATTTTTTCCAAAGAAGACATACAGATGGCCAACAGAGACATGAAAAGATGTTGAACATCACTCATCATCAGGGAAATGGAGTTAGAGAAGCCTAATAAACAGCCTAGTGTAGAAGTCAGAGATGTGGGATCTCTAAGTCTGGAATTAAGTGCAGAGATACACACACTAGCAGATTATTTGAAAACCATCCATATTTAAAGGCCTTTCAGGGGAGTCTAGCCAAGAAAGGAAGTAGAGAAGAAGTAGGCATTGAGTCAGGACTGTAGTGTTGCATCAACCAGGATAACAGAGTGTTTTGGGACAAAAGGAATAGTTTATTTGTCAAAGCTGATTTAAGTTCCAGGGAGGTATAAAACCCAAAGAAACAATTGGGTTTAGAAAGATAAAGGTTTATTGAAGAAATTTATAAGAACTGTTTCAGAAATTTTGTGTAAATGAAGGTGGAAATCTAATTGGAGTAGATTGAGAAGAGAATGGGAAATGAGGAAATGGAGACTTAATTATAAAAAGGGTTTTGGAAAAACTTTGATGAAAAATAAAATTGTAATAACACACGATGTTGAAATTGCAGCTCATGAGATACTAGTTTAAAATTCTCTCCACACCAAACCAAAGATTCCTGAGTCTGGGATGGAACTGGACATGTTAAACAGAGATAACAAGATTCCAGTAGGATACTTGCAGAGCCTCAGGGCAAAGCACACAATACAGATTATATCTCGATATTAATAATTACAATTAAGTTTTTGCCCTGTATTCAAGCTCTCAATTCTTGAATATTGGTTTCCTTGTTTTGAATCTCAGTTCTTCATACAACTCTTAGATCAGTTTTCCTAAACCATAATTTCCCTACTTAAATGATTTTTTAGCACTAGAAATCATAATTCAAAGTATCCATGTTTCAATCTACAGAATAGCCCCCAATATGCCCTTCACTTTGATTTCTCAGTTCTTTGATCTTTGTTTCTAGAAAGATAATTCATTTCTTGCCTTCTAAGCACATCTTACACCTATTTGAGGGGCCAATATCTTTTCGAAAGTAGTGGGTAGTAGTTAATTAACAACATGGATTCTGGCCAGGCCACCTGGGTTCAGTCTGCCACTTACTATCTGTGAGATCTTGTACAAATTTCTTAACGTTTTTGTTCTTCAGTTTCCCCAACCATAAAATCAGTATCTTTCTTATGGGAGTTATGAGGAATAAATGACAATGTCTGTCACAGTAACTAGTTTATGCATGATAGCAATTATCATTATTAATTTTTGAAATACCCTCCTCTTCTTTCCTCCTTAGAGTCTCTAAAGAACAATTCCATTTGATATCTTTTATAAAGCTTTGTTGATTTGTTCACTCTGGCTCTTACCTTTTCTGACTGTGGAGTACCTGCTTGATTATGCCATTTATTTGGCAATTTTTCATATAGTAATTTATGAATTCTTAATAAATATATTTGAGATTATTTTTTTATCTTATAATTTTTATATATTCTTTCAAATATGTGGTAAACTCCTTAAGATTTAGATCATGATTTTTATTTTTCTCTATTGAGGTCAGCATCATTTTTCCCATTTTAGTTTAGTAGAAATCAATTTATGCTACTTCCTACTGTAAATATTATTATTTATTTCTCCCATCAGTAAGGTAATTATATATAATTACATAAAACCAGACTTACTTCAAGTAATCCACTAATATATTTGTTTAATTTTGCCTTCAACTATGCTATTTAGGTCCTCTTCCCTTGAATTAAAAAGAACTACTGAAGTTTAGCATTTTCCAAAAATCTTTATGACCAGATCAGAGAAATCAAAGTAAATATGGGTCCCTGAATGGCGGAGGACAGAACAGAGGAGGAAGGTCAAACTTAGAAGTGCTACAAGAAGCAATAAAAAAACACAATCAAATAATGAACAGAAAGGGGAAAGACAACTGGCATAAAAACATTTTCCCACATATTTAATTTCATTTTTAGTCAATTACAATAAAAACAAAAATCCAGTTTTAATCCAGGACATTCTCAAAGATATAACATATACAACACTTAGAAGATGTACAATATTATAAAACAACAATAACAATTACAATAAATAACTTTTATTGGTGGGCAGTATATGTCAGGTGCTGTTTAAGTTCAAACTTATATTTTGCTGGTAATGTATAAAATGTATAAATAGCAGTGCTATTTTAGAAAATATTTTAGCAATAACTGTTAATACTTAAAATCACAAGCTTAGAACCATTAATTTCAATACTGGGAATCTTCTCTGAAGAAAACTCCCAAAGAAAGAAAATACTTTATGATAACAAATAACATATAATGCTTATCCAACTGGCATGTACTTTTCTAAAGACATATCTACATTATTAATACATTATGCACTTATTTCTTGCAACAGATCTATGAAGTAGATGCTATTTTTATTTTTTTCTTTTCAAGTTTTTATTTAAATTCCAGTTAGTTAACATATATAGTAAAATTGGTTTCAGTTGTAGAATTCAGTGATTTATCACTTACGTATAACACCCAGTGCTCATCACAACAAGCTCCCTCCTTAATATCCATCACCCATTTAGCCCATCCCCCCCCACCTCCCTCCATCAACCCTCAGTTTGTTCTCTGTAGTTAAGAGATGCTATTCTTAGTAATATTTTGCAGTTGACATAATTGAGACACAGAACTTAATGACTTGCTTTGTCATGTAACTAGGAAGCTCCAGGGCTGGGATTTGAATCTAGGAAGTTGGGCTCCAGAATCTGTACTCTTAATCACAATCATGAATGATAACATTTATTGCAATATTACTTACACAAGCAAAATTTTAAAGCAGTCTTGATTTCCTCAGTAAGTCTAGGTAACAAAATGCTTATATAATTTTATGTACAAAAGATAGTTTATTACCAAACTCAATTTCAATCTTCTTTCCCTCATGCACACCTATGCATAGAAAAGACAGAAAAAAAGAAAGAATATTAAGAAAGTTAAGAATATGGGGTGCCTGTGTTACTCAGTCGCTTAAGCATGCAACTCTTGATCTCAGCTCAGGACTTGATCTAGGGGTTGTGAGTTTAAGCTTCTCATCGGGCTCCATGCTGGGCATGGAGCCTACTTATTAGAAAATAAAAAAGAACGTTAAAAATATTATTGCTTAGCATGTTGCTACTGGTGGCTATGAATATAGGTGAGTTTATAAATTTATCTTTAATGTTTCCATATTTTCCATGTTTTCCTTAATTAACACATAATAATGTACCACAAACAGTAATTTAGAACAAGATCACATGAGAACTTTTTGCTTTATTATTACCACCTAAAGTAGGAGTTAGAAAGGGAAAATAGTGTGAACCAAGAAATCAACAAATAAGCAAAGACTAAATTATCTTCATTTTTTTTTATTTTACAGATATTATCCAGTGAATGGGACCATACTAACATTCACTAGAGCTTAAAATAGACTATGAGTAAAAACATGCACAAAAATCAATCAATATACATATATTTTCATATGGCTACCTTTTTAAAAAAATTTTTTAATTCTTATGTAAATCACCATACATTATATCATTAGTTTTTGATATAGTGTTCCATGATTCATTGTGCATAACACCCAGTGCTCCATGCAGAACGTGCCCTCTTTAATACCCATCACCAGGCTAACCCATCCTCCCACCCCCCTCCCCTCTAGAACTCTCAGTTTGTTTTTCAGAGTCCATCGTCTCTCATGGTTCATCTCCCCCTCTGATTTCTCCCCCTTCATTCTTCCCCTGCTGCTATCTTTTTTTTTTCTTTCTTAACATATTGCATTATTTGTTTCAGAGGTACAGGTCTGTGATTCAACAGTCTTGCACAATTCACAGCGCTCACCATAGCACATGCCCTCCCCAGTGTCTATCACCCAGCCACCTTATCCCTCCCACCCTACTCCCCACTCCAGCAACCCTCAGTTTGTTTCCTGAGATTAAGAATTCCTCATATCAGTGAGGTCATATGATACGTCTTTCTCTGTTTGACTTATTTTGCTCAGCATAAAACCCTCCAGTTCCATTCACGTAGTTACAAATGGCAAGATTTCATTCCTTTTGATGGCTGCATAATATTCCATTGTATATATATACCACCTCTTCTTTATCCATTCATCTGTCGATGGACATCTTGGCTCTTTCCACAGTTTGGCTATTGTGGACATTGCTGCTATAAACATCGGGGTGCATGTACCCCTTCGGATCCCTACTTTTGTATCTTTAGGGTAAATACCCAGTAGTGCAATTACTGAATCATATGGTAGCTCTATTTTCAACTTTTTGAGGAACCTCCATACTGTATTCCAGAGTGGTTGCATCAGCTTGCAATCCCACCAACAGTGTAGGAGAGTTCCCCTTTCTCTGCATCCCCACCAACATCTCCTTAGAGTCTATTAATTGTTAATTTTAGCCATTTTGACTGGTGTGAGGTGGTATCTCATGGAGGTTTTGATTTGGATTTCCCTGATGCCAAGCGATGTTGAGCACTTTTGCACGTGTCTGTTGGCCATTTAGATGTCTTCTTTGGAAAAATGTCCATTCATGTCTTCTGCCCATGTCTTGATTGGATTCTTTGTTCTTTGGGTGTTGCATTTGATAAGTTCTTTATAGATTTATACTAGCCCTTTATCTGATATGTCATTTGCAAATACCTTCTCCCACTCTGTCGGTTGTCTTTTGGTTTTGTTGACCGATTCTTTTGCTGTGCAAAAGCTTTTTTTTTTTTTTTTAATTTTTTTATTGTTATGTTAATCCCCATACATTACATCATTAGTTTTAGATGTAGTGTTCCATGATTCATTGCTTGTGCATAACACCCAGTGCTCCATGTAGAACGTGCCCTGTGCAAAAGCTTTTTATCTTGATGAAGTCCCAATAGTTCATTTTTGCTCTTGCTTCCCTTGCCTTTGGTAATGTTTCTAGGAAGAAGTTGCTGTGGCTGAGGTTGAAGAGGTTGCCGCCTGTGTTCTCCTTTAGGATTTTGATGGACTCCGGTCTCACATTTAGGTCTTTCAACCATTTGGAGTCTATTTTTGTGTGTGGTATAAGGAAATGGTCCAGTTTCATTCTTCTGCATGTGGCTGTCCAATTTTCCCAACACCATTTGTTGAAGAGACTGTCTTTTTTCCATTGGACATTCTTTCCTGCTTTGTCAAAGATGAGTTGACCATAGAGTTGAGGGTCCTTTTCTGGGCTCTGTATTCTGTTCCATTGATCTATGTGTCTGTTTTTGTGCCAGTACCATACTGTCTTGATGATGACAGCTTTGTAATAGAGCTGGAAGTCCGGAATTGTGATGCCGCCAGCTTTGCTTTTCTTTTTCAACATTCCTCTGGCTATTCAGGGTCTTTTCTGGTTCCATACAAATTTTAGGATTATTTGTTCCATTTCTTTGAAAAAAGTGGATGGTATTTTGATGGGGTTTGCATTGAATGTATAGATTGCTCTAGGTAGCACTGACATTTTCACAATATTTGTTCTTCCAATCCATGAGCATGGAATGTTTTTCAATTTTTTTGTGTCTTCCTCAATTTCTTTCATGAGTATTTTATAGTTGTCTGAGGACAGATCTTTTGCCTCTTTGGTTAGATTTATTCCTAGGTATCTTATGATTTTGGGTGCAATTGTAAATGGGATCGACTCCTTAATTTCTCTTTCTTCTGTCTTGTTGTGGGTATATAGGAATGCCACTGATTTCTGTGCATTGATTTTATATCCTGCCCCTTTACTGAATTCCTGTATGAGTTCTAGCAGTTTTGGGGTGGAGTCTTTTGGGTGTTCCACATAAAGTTGATATCATATCATCTGCAAAGAGTGAGAGTTTGACTCCTTCTTTGCCGATTTGGATGCCCTTTATTTCTTTTTGTTGTCTGATTGCTGTGGCTAGGACTTCTAGTACTATGTTGAATAGCAGTGGTGATAGTGGACATCCCTGCCGTGTTTCTGACCCTAGGGGGAAAGCTCTCAGTTTTTCCCCATTGAGAATGATATCCACTGTGGGTTTTTCATAGATGGCTTTTATGATATTGAGGTATGTACCCTCTATCCCTATACTCTGAAGAGTTTTGATCAAGAAAGGATGCTGTACTTTGTCAAAAGCTTTTTCTGCATCTATTGAGAGCATCTTATGATTCTTGTTCTTTCTTTTGTTAATGTATTGTACCACGTTGATTGATTTGTGGATGTTGAACAAACCTTGCAGCCCAGGGATAAATCCCACTTGGTCGTGGTGAATAATCCTTTTAATGTACTGTTGGATCCTATTGGCTAGTATTTTGGTGAGAATTTTTGCATCCATACTCATCAAGGATATTGGTCTGTAATTCTCCTTTTTGATGGGGTCTTTGTCTGGTTTTGGGATCAAGGTAATGGTGGCCTCATAAAATAAGTTTGGAAGTTTTCCTTCCATTTCTATTTTTTGGAACAGTTTCAGAAGAATAGGTATTAATTCTTCTTTAAATGATTGGTAGAATTCCCCTGGGAAGCCATCTGGCCCTGGGCTTTTGTTTGTTGGGAGATTTTTTATGACTGCTTCAATTTCCTTAGCAGTTATAGATCTGTTCAGGTTTTCTATTTCTTCCTGGTTCAGTTTTGGTAGTTGATACATCCATTTCTTCCAGGTTATCTAATTTGCTGGCATAGAGTTGCTCATAATATGTTCTTATAATTGTTTGTATTTCTTTGGTGTTGGTTCTGATCTCTCCTCTTTTGTTCATGATTTTGTTGATTTGGGTCATTTCTCTTTTCTTTTTGATAAGTCTGGCCAGGGGTTTATCAATCTTGTTAATTCTTTCAAAGAACCAGCTCCTAGTTTTGGATCTGTTCTACTGTTCTTTTGGTTTCTATTTCATTGATTTCTGCTCTGATCTTTATTATTTCTCTTCTCCTGCTGGGTTTAGGCTTTATTTGCTGTTCTTTCTCCAGCTCCTTTAGGTGTAGGGTTAGGTTGTGTATTTGAGACCTTTCTTGTTTCTTGAGAAAGGCTTGTATTGCTATATACTTTCCTCTTAGGACTGCCTTTGCTGCATCCCAAAGATTTTGAACAGTTGTGTTTTCATTTTCATTGGTTTCCATGAATTTTTTAAATTCTTCTTTAATTCCCTGGTTGACCCATTCATTCTTTAGTAGGATGCACTTTAACCTCCATGTATTTGAGTTCTTTCTGACTTTCCTCTTGTGATTGAGTTCTAGTTTCAAAGCATTGTGGTCTGAAAATAGGCAATAGGAATGATCCCAATCTTTTGGTACCGGTTGAGACATTTATGACCTAGGATGTGATCGATTCTGGAAACTGTTCCATGGCACTAGAAGAATGTGTATTCCGTTGCTTTGGGATGGAATGTTCTGAATATGTCTGTGAAGTCCATTTGGTCCAGTGTGCATTTAAAGTCTTTATTTCCTTGTTGATCTTTTGCTTAGATGATCTGTCCATTTTAGTGAGGGGGGTGTTAAAGTCCCCCACTATTGTTGTATTGTTGTCAATGTGTTGCTTTGCTTTTGTTATTAATTGGCTTATATAATTGGCTGCTCCCATGTTAGGGGCATAGATATTTACAATTGTTAGATCTTCTTGTTGTATAGATCCTTTAAGTAGGATATAGTGTCCTTCCTCATCTCTTATTACAGTCTTCGGTTTAAAATCTAATTTGTCTGATATAAGGATTGCCACCCAGCTTTCTTTTGGTGTCCATTAGCATGGTAAATTATTTTCCACCCCCTCACTTTCAATCTGGGGGTGTCTTTGGGTCTAAAATGAGTCTCTTGCAGACAGCATATTGATGGGTCTTGTTTTTTAATCCAATCTGATAGCCTGTGTCTTTTGACTGGGGCATTTAGCCCATTGACATTCAGGGTAACTATTGAAAGATATGAATTTAGTGCCATTTTATTGCCTGTAAGGTGACTGTTACTGTACATTGTCTGTGTTCCTTTCTGGTCTCTGTTGCTTTTAGGCTCTCTCTTTGCTTAGAGGACCCCTTTCAATGTTTCTTGTAGGGCTGGTCCTGTGTTTGCAAATTCCTTTAGTTTTTGTTTGTCATGGAAGCTTTTTATCTCTCCTTCTATTTTCAATGACAGCCTAGCTGGATACAGTATTCTTGGCTGCATATTTTTCTCATTTAGTGCTCTGAATATATCCTGCCAGTCCTTTCTGGCCTGCCAGGTCTCTGTGGATAGGTCTGTTGCCAATCTAATGTTTCTACCCTTGTAGGTTACATATCTCTTCTCCCAAGCTGCTTTCAGGATTTTCTCTTTGTCTCTGAGACTTGTAAGTTTTACTATTAGATGTTGCGGTGTTGACCTATTTTTATTGATTCTGAGAGGGGTTCTCTATGCTTCCTGGATTTTGATGCCTGTTTCCTTCCCCAAATTAGGGAAGTTCTCTGCTATAATTTGCTCCAATATATCTTCTGCCCCTCTCTCTCTTTCTTCTTCTTCTTCTTCTTCTTCTTCTTCTTCTTCTGGGATCCCAACTTTTCTAGTGTTGTTTCATCTTATGATATTGCTTATCTCTCGAATTCTGCCCTCGTGATCCAGTAGTTGTTTATCTCTCTTTTTCTCAGCTTCTTTATTTTCCATCCTTTGGTCTTCTATATCACTGATTCTCTCTTCTGCCTCATTTATCCTAGCAGTTAGCACCCCCATTTTTTATTGCACCTCATTAATAGCCTTTTTGATTTTGACTTGGTTAGATTTTAGTTCTTTTATTTCTCCAGAGAGAGTTTCTCTAATAACTTCCATGCTTTTTTCAAGCCCAGCTAGTATCTTTAAAGTGATGATTTTGAACTCTAGATCCGACATCATACTAATGTCTGTATTGAGTAGGTCCCTGGCAGTCGGTACTACCTCTTGTTCTTTTTGTTGAGGTGATTTTTTCCATCTTGTCATTTTGTCCAGAGAATAGATTAATGAGAGAACAAAATGCTAACAGGGTAACAATGTCCCCAGAAAATATACTCTAAACAAATCAGAAAAGACCTGAAGCCAGGGGAAAAGAAAGGGAAAGAAAGAAAAAAGAAAAAGAAAAAGATAAAAACAAACAAAAACAAAACAAAACAAACAAAAACAGAATATTATCAAATATGATCAGGCTGGTGCATAGATTAGTGCCACACACTAGATTTGGGGTGTATTTTGGTCTGTTAGAAGAAAGTGCCTCCCAAAGTTTTAAAGAAAGAAAAACTTATATATGTACAAAAATAAGGGTTGATATGATGAAGGGATGGAATATGACTGTAAAGATGAAAACTATAAAAAATTTTATAAAAGGAATTGATAAGAAGTTGTTTGAAAAAAGAAGGAAGAGGATTTAAAAAAAAAAAGAAAAAAAAAAAGGGAGAGAATGTGATCAGGCAGGAGAGTAGAACAAAACCATACACTAGAGATTTAGGGTATATTTTGATCTGTTAGAAGAAACTATCTCAAAATTTTAAAGAGAGAACAACTTATATATATATGCCAAAAGTAAGGGTAACTACTATGAAGGGATAGAATATGAGTCTAAAAATGAAAAATAAAAATGTTTTTTAATAAAGGGATTGATAAGGGCACCTGGGTGGCTCAGTTGGTTAAGCAACTGCCTTCGGCTCAGGTCATGATCCCAGGGTCCTGGGATTGAGTCCCGCATCGGGCTCCCTGCTCGCTGGGGAGCCTGCTTCTCCCTCTGCCTTTGCCTGCCACTCCCCCTGCTTGTGCTCTCTCTCGCTCTGTCTGTCAAATAAATAAATAAAATCTTAAAAAAAAAAAAAGGATTGATAAGATGTTGGTTGAAAAAGGGAAAAAGAAAAATTAAAAAAAAAAAGTTAAAAAAAATTAACTTTGAAAGACTAAAGAATCATGGTAAAAAAGCCATGAATTCTGTGTGCTGTATTCCCCTAGTGCTGAGGTTCTGCTATTCTCATTGACTGGTAATCTTGGTCTTGGCTGGCTGTTCTTGCTGATCTTCTGGGGGAGGGGCCTGTTGCCATGGTTTCCAAAAGTCTTTGCCAGTGGTGGAATTGCCCTGCCCTTGCCGGTCCGGGCTAAGTAATCTGCTCGGGTTTGCTCTCCGGAGCTTTTGTTCCCTGCGAGCTTTCCGTCCAGCTTTGGAGGCGGAGAGTGAAAATGGCGGCCTCCCAATCTCCGCCTTGGAGGAGCCGAGAACTCGGCCCACTCCTCAGTGAGCCCCCAGAGAAAAGCCGTCAGTCACTCCCGTCTCCCTGGTCTCCGGCCGCACTCTGTGCTCACCCGGCCTGTGACCGCGCGTTTTTATCTCAGGCACCCCACCTCATGTGCAGTCTCCAAACCCAGCAGATCCCTGCGGTGCACTTCCGCACCTCTCCTCCCAGGGGAAAAAGGTGAGTCTCCCCCGATCTGCCGCTTGTTGGGTCCCTGCTGGAGGAGCAGTGGCCTGACTGTGCCGCAGATCACGGTTTATGGCCACCCCGAGCTGAGAGCCCGCGCCTGGGCTCTGCCTCTGCAGCCGGCTTCCCTGCTCCGATACCTGGGAGCTCTGCCGCACTCAGACATCCCTGGTTTCTGTGTCTCCGAGGGTCCTGAGACCACACTGTCCCGCGAGGGTTCCACCCCCCCGCTTAGCCACCAGAGTGATGTCCCTCGGCGGAGCAGACTTTTAAAAGGTCCGATTCTGTGTTCTGCGGCTCTATCACTTGCCAGAAGCGGCCGATGGAGGCCCCTCCCCCGCCGTCTATCTTCCCGAATATCGCCTCAGATTCACTTCTCCGCACGTCCTACCTTCCAGAAAGTGGTTGCTTTTCTGTTCAGAGGTTGTTGCTATTCTTTTCTTTGATCTCCTGTTGAGTTTGTAGGTGTTCAGAATGGTTTGATCCCTATCCAGCTGAATTACTGAGATCAGAGGAAATCCAGGTCTCCTACTCCTCCGCCATCTTGCTCCGCCCCCTTCATATGGCTACCTTTAAAGGCATCACTAATGCTCAGTTCTGCTTTGGAATAGTGAAGGTTATTTATAATCCTATTGATTTGAATTCACATGCTCTATTTAAAAAAATTAACAGAACATTTTCAAACATAAAAATTTGAGTCAAAAATGTTATTCAAGTGAACTACAAAATATTTGGAAGGTTATTTATGTCAATCAGCATTCTGAACAAAAGTATACAATTATTGACTGTAAAAAAGCCCAGACATCACCTTCACCTTAAATCTACCCAGCTCACATTTAACCATTTAATAAGGCAATATAATAAATTTAAATTCTGGACTCTTAAGCAGAAATCATATCTGCTATTCCCTACTCCTTGTTTCAATGATGGGGAAATTAATCCATTTATAAGAAACAAATATGATACATTAAAAAATGCATTTTGGAATTTCAGGTAGCATGGGGATTTAAATTTGGTCTACCAGTGACAGACACTGTAGCCTTCAGCAAATCACTTAATATTTCTGAGTTAAAAAAGCATCCTTCCAACAGATGATCTCTAGGGCTTTTCCTCCTGCATTCTTAGAATCTGTGAAAAATCAAGTTGTCTTTTAGTATGGTACTATACTTTAGAATTTTATGATTTATGGAAAACAACATTTGAAGCATATACAAGGGAATGAATAACTGGCATGCTTAGACCATATCACTGAAGGTTACTGTTTTCTCCTCTGAACTTACTATGGAAGAACTAATGAGAATCACTGCACAAATTAAGTGAATAACAAACTAAGAGAGACTAAGTATAACTAATGTTAAAATATTGTTGAGTGATAATCAACATTTAATGTTTTTTTTTTTGCTGTATCATTATCAAATACCATTTCAATAAACAGTTTAAAACAAATATATATACTCATTACAGCCATCCTAATATCTATTTGAAAAGTTTAGGAGAGCCAACGAATAAGAATTTTTTAAAAATGAAAGGTTTTTTTTTAAAGTTAGAGTCATCTACCTTTCACAGTTGCACAATGTCTCACAGACACCCTTAAATTTTAAGATGTGAATAAATCTCAGTGGAAGTAAACCTAAGACAAAAAGAAAATCATATTAAATTGAGTTAGCATAGTATGAGTCCGGCCCTTATTTACATGTGTGATGTTGAGAAGAGAAACTGTAGCCCAAGGTCTAATTGAATGCTCTGTGCTACAGAGGCAGGTACTGAAATATTAACTTAGGAGTACAGATAATTATGGTGTTAATATTCTGCCTAGCAAAGAAGCATATCAGCTCTGTTTACATAAATTAATCCCTCTCTTGCTTTTGTTCTTTTTCACTTCATAACCTTCATGCTAACTGGGGATGCAAAATGTATTTAACTCAAGTAATATATTTAAGTAATATATTTAAATTCTGTCTTATTGAAAAATCAACTCAAAGTGAAGACGTAAGGCAGTTTTAGGTTATAGTATGTTTCAAATCTCACAGTGACAGAATTGAATTGGAGGATCTTTGAATTTACAATTCCAGATGTTTTCATAATACATTTATTGAGCTTCACTATTTTCACTGGAGGGGTGGGGGTCAGCTGGCAGAGGCATGTGGGCTAAAAGTGTGTGTGTACAAGTTTGCTGTGCTCTTTGTAGATGATTTCTCATCAAGAGATCACTAGTTTCATGGTAATTTTATCACAGCACTTTTGTTGAAGACAATGAGGAAAAGTTGTAGGAACAGTTTGAGGAAGAGGGAAAAGAATCAATCCACAAACAGAACTCAGTAGTGACTGTGTGCAAAGATATCTTTTTGTAACAAAATAGTGACCCTGGGCGCCTGGGTGGCTCAGTCGTTAAGCGTCTGCCTTCGGCTCAGGTCATGGATCCCAGGGTCCTGGGATTGAGTCCCACATCAGGCTCCCTGCTCCACGGGAAGCCTGCTTCTCCCTCTGCCACTCCCCCTGCTTGTGTTCCCTCTCTTGCTGTCTCTCTCTCTCTCTGTTGAAAAATAAATAAAATCTTAAAAAAAAACAAAAAAACAAAATAGTGACACTGACTGTACAATGAGACTGTAAATGCATATCTAAAACGTGCTCTTGATACTGAAGGAGAGTCATGCATTGTCTTCCTTCCATTTGTACAGCTAGTCTCACATCAGGCTCTTCCATGGATTAGTTGTGTGAAGTTGGACAAGTCACATATCTGAGCTTCTCTTTTTCCTATACCCTGTTATATGTAAATTGAGGATAATAAAATTATATAATTTTTTAAAAAATTAAACATGTAAACACATAAAAACTTGTAACAATGCATCATACATTAAGCAGGATATATATGTTAACTATACTTATTTTTCTCTGTATTCCTATGTAATTTACTATATCACCATTCAGGATGTCTAATAGAGTCATAGGACTTTTTTAATAAAAAGATTTTATTTATTTATTTGTTTGAGAGAGGGAGAGCACAAAGTGAGGGTGAGAGGGAGAGGCAGGCTTCCTGCTGAGCAGAGAGCCTGGTGTGGAGCTCAATGTGGGGCTCTATCCCAGAACCCTGAGATCATGACCGAGCTGAAGGCAGATGCTTAACCAAGTGAGCCACCCAGGCACCCCAAGAATCATAGGATTTTTTAAGAGCTTTTTTTTAAAGAGCAATTTAAAGTTCATAGGAAGACTGAGGAGAAGGTTTAGAGATGCCCCCATATACTCCTCCCTCACACATGTATAGTTTCTCCCATTATCACATCCCCCACCAGAGTGGTACATTTGTTATAACTGATAAACCTACATTCATAATTATAATCACTCAGTGTTCAAAGTTGACATTTCACTCTTGGCGTTTTACATTCTTTTGGTTTGGAAATGTGTAATGACACACATCTACCATTATAGTATCACACAGAATATTTTCATGGCCTTAATTTCCTCTGTGTTCTGCCTATTCATCTCTCCCTCCCCACCAAACCCTTGCCAATCACTAATCTTTTTACTGTCTCCATAGTTTTGCATTTTCCAGAATGTCATATAGGTGGAATCACGTAGCATGTAGCTTTTTCAAATTGGCTTCTTTCATTTAGTAATATGCATTTAAGTTTCCTCCTTATATCTGAGATAAATTCCTCTTGGTCATGGTATATAATTCTTTGTATATATTGTTAGATTTGATATGCTAATATTTTATTAAGGATTTTGACATATAAGTTCATGAGAGATATTGGTCTATAGTTTTCTTTTCCTTCAATCTCTTTACCTAGTGTTAGTATTAGGATAATGCTGGCCTCATATAATGAGTTAAAAAGTATTCCCTCTGCTCCTATCCTCTGAAAAAGATGTAGGGAATTGTAATTTTTTCGTTAAATGTTTTGTAGAATTTGCTGTTGAGCCCATCTGGCCCTGGAGTTTTCTGTTTGGGAAGTTTGTTAATTATTGATTCAATTTCTTTAATAGATATAGGCCTATTCAAATGGTCTCTTTCTAGTGTGGGTTTTGCCAAATTGTGACTTTCATGGAATTGGTCCATTTCATCTAGGTTATTAAATTTGTGGGCATATAATTATTCATAGGATTCCTTTATTATCCTTTGAATATCTGTGAGATCTATAGTGATACCTCCTCTTTCACTTTTGATATTGGTAGATTGTGTCCTCTCTTTTTCTTAGCCTGGCTGGAGGCTTATTGATTTTATTGATCTTTTCAAAGAACTAGCTTTTTATTTCATCGATTTTCTCTGTTGATTTTCTGTTTTCATTTTCATTGATTTCTGTTTTAATTATTATTATTTCCTTTCTTCCACTTTCTTTTGACTTAATTTGCTCTTTTTCTGGTTTCCTAAGGTAGAAATTCAGATTTTTGATTTTAGGTCCTTCTTCTTTTCTAATATATGTGTTGAATGCTAATATAATGCAATGTAAATTTCTGATTATTATTTTTGCTGCATCCCACAGATTTTGATAAGTTGTGTTTTAATTTTTTTAAAAGATTTTATTTATTTACTTGACAGAGAGAGACACAGCAAGAGAGGGAACACAAGCAGGGGGAGTGGGAGAGGGAGAAGCAGGCTTCCCACTGAGCAGGGAGCCCGATGCCGGGCTCGATACCAGGACCCTGGGATCATGACCTGAGCCGAAGGCAGACGCCCAACGACTGAGCCACCCAGGCGCCCCTTAATTTTTATTTAGTTCAAAATACTTTAAAATTTCCCTTGAGATTTTTTTCTTTGATCCACTTGTTATTTAAAAGTATGTTTAATCTCGACATATTTTGGATTTTCCAGTTTTCTATTATTGGTTTCTAGTTTAATTCCATTGTGGTCTGAAAGCCAGCATTGTGTGATTTTTATTCTTTTAAATTTGTTAAAATGTATCTTATGGCCCAACATGTGGTCTATCTTGGTAAATATTCCTTGTGAGTTTGAGAAGAACGTTTATCCTGTTGTTGGATGAAATAGTCTATAGAGGTGAATTACATCCAGTTCATTAGTATTGTGGAGTTCCATCGGTTTTTACTGATTTCTGCCTGCTTGATCTGTCCATTTCTGAGAGGGGGTTGTTGAAGTCTCCACCTGTGATAGGGGGGATTCACCTATTTCTCTTCAGTTCTTAGTTTTTGCCTCACATGGTTTGATGCTCTGTTGTTAGGTGCATCAATCACTAACAATCTTTAGCGATTGTTATATCTTCTTGGACAATTGATCCCTTTATCATTACATAATGTCCTTCTTTATCCCTGTTAATTTTCTTTGCTTTGAAGTTGTCCTGTCTGAAATTAATATAGCTAGTCCTGTTTTCCTTTGATTACTGTTAGCATGGTATATTTCCTGCATCCATTTATTTTTCATTTATGTGTGTCTTTCTATTTCAAGTGGGTTTCTTTTTTTTTTTTTTTTAAGATTTTATTTATTTATTTGAGGGAGAGAGAATGAGAGACAGAGAATATGAGAGGGAGGAGGGTCAGAGGGAGAAGCAGACTCCCTGCCGAGCAGGGAGCCCGACGCGGGACTTGATCCAGGGACTCCAGGATCATGACCTGAGCCGAAGGCAGTCGCTTAACCAACTGAGCCACCCAGGCGCCCCATCAAGTGGGTTTCTTGTAGACAACATATAATTGGGTCTTCTTTTTGATACATTCTGATAATTTCTGTCTTTTAGTTGGTGCATTTAGATCATTGACATGCAAAGTGATTACTGATATAGTTGCATTAATATCTACCACATTTGTTACTGTTTTCTGTTTTTTACACCTCTTCTTTCTTCCTGTTTTTGTCTTCCACTCTTTGTTCTGTCTTTTATGTGGTTTCAATTGAACATTTTATATGCTTCTTTCATATGCTACTTTCTTAGCATATTGAATATACTTTTTAAAAACAATTTTTAATTGTTTGTAATATATATTAGATATATACTAGAGTTTGTAATATATATTTACAGCTAATCCAAGTCCACTTTCAAATTTGCTTCTTGGGTATTTTGAGTACCTTATTATAATAACAAAACAATCTTAATTTTTCCCTCCTGTTTTTTGTATCATCATTATCATTATTTCAATTAAGTGAAAGCATACAGAAGCATATATATGTGCATGAGCATACACAATCTAATACGAGTTGTTATTATTTGGGACATATTGTTATCTGTTAGATCAATTTAAAATAAGAAAAATATAAGTTTTAATTTTACCTTCACTTAATCCTTCTTTGATGCTTTCCATTTACTTACGTAGATCTGAGTTTCTGACCTATATTATTTTCCTTCTCTCTGAGTATTTTGGCATTTTTTGCAAAGTAGGTCTACCATTAAAGTCTTTCAATTTTTATGTGTCTGAAAAAGTCTTTATTTCTCCTTCACTTTTGAAGAATAATTTAACAAGGTATAGAATTCTAAATTGTTGCTTGTTTTTCTCTCAACATTTTGATATTTCATTCCACTCTTCCTCTATACATGATTTTTGAGAAGTCAGATATGATTCTTATCTTTGTTCGTCTATACAGTGTTTTTTTTTTACCTCTGGCTTCTTTCAGGATTTTTCTTCATCTTTGATATTGTGTAGTTTGACAATGATATTCATAGGTGTAGTTTTTTATTATTGTAGTTTTTTCTTGTTTGTTTGTTTGTCTTTGCATTTATCCTGCTTGGTATTTTCTGAGCTTCCTGGATCTGTGGTTTGGTGTCTGACATTCTCAGTCATCTCAATCATTATTGTTCAAGCATTTCTTCTGTTCTCCTTTTCTTTCTTCTTCTTTTGGTATTCCCATTACATGTATGTTATACTTTTTGTAGTTGTTCCACAGTGCTTGGTTATTTTATTCTTTTTATTTCAGTCTTTGTTTTCTTTGCATTTTTGTTTTTGGGGATTCAATTGCTGTAACCCCTAGCTCTGAGATTCTTTCCTTAACCATGTCCAGTCTACTAACAAGCCCATTAAAAGCATTCTTCATTTCTATTACAGTGGGGGCTTTTTTTTTTTAATTGTTTTTTGTTGTCTTATTGTCTCAAGCATTTTGCTTCTGGGTCTTTCTTAGGATTTCTACCTCTCTTCTTACATTGCCCATCTGTTTTTCCATGCTGCTCCTTTATCTCTTAGATCCCTTAGTATATTAATCATGGTTGTTTTATATCCCCAGTCTACTAATTCCAACATTCCTGTCATGCTCTTCCTGATGCTTATGCTGTCTCTTCAGTTGTATTTGTTACCATTTGGTATGCCTTGTAATTTTTTCTTTATATCTGGACATGTTCTGCTGAGTAAGAGGAACTGCTACAAATGGGCCTTAATATTGTGGTGGTGAGGTGTGGGGGAAAGGTAGGCATTCTATAGTCCTTTGATTAGTTCTCAGTCTTTTAGTGAGCTATGCCCCTGTACTGTGAATTTCATAAAGTTTTTCAGAATTTTTTTTTTCTCAGGTTGGACAGAATGGCTACAGTATGTTGAGCTGCATATTTCACTTCCCCCATATCATTAGGCTCTAATAGTACTACAACATGTTATGCTTTGGATAACTATTTTCCCCTGGTTCCAGGATTTGTTAACAAGGACACAGTGCTGTGGATATTTCAAAATCATTCCTCCCTCTTCCACCCTCACTCCCCCACACCCCCAAAAGCAGATGATTTTTCTCTGATATTTACTATGGGAACACAGTCAAGCTCTTAGAGGTAAATCTCACAATATTGTGGGAACCCACTATGACTAGGTCTCCCTGGAGTTTTTAATTCTCAAAATTTTCCACACTGAGCCTCCAATAATTCACTAATTATAGTTTAGTTTTTCCTACCTGGCACTGGTTCTCATGATGGTTTCTGTCAGGTCTCCTCTGGGTGAGCCATGCCATCAGGTATTTGCCTGTCTGTGTCCTTTCCTCTTTTATGGATCCAAGAAGAGCTGTGTGTTGTTTTTTGTTTTTTTTCAGTGTGCTCAGTATTTTACACTTTTAAGATGGAGTGGTGACCTCCAAACTTCATACATATGGAACCAGAAGCTGGAAGTCCAGGATTTTTTTAGGATTTAAATGTAAACATATTAAGCACTTAGAATAGGGCATAAATTAAACATGATGTGTATTAGCTATAATATTTTAATGTATTATTAAATAATTTAGCACATTACCATATAGCCTTACTGTATTATGTAATGTATTTTTAAAAAAGATTTTATTTATTTGAGAGAGAGAGAGAGAGAGAGAACATGGGCAGGGGGACAGGCAGAGGAAGAAGGAGAGGGATAAGGCAGACTCCCCAAGAAGCCCAACACGGGGCACAATCCCATGACCCTGAGATCATGACCAAGTGGAAGTCAGATGCTTAACCAACTGAGCCACCCAGGTGCCCCATGTAATGTATTTTTTGATATATGCCATTACTGTATTGCTATATTAAGTATAAATATTCATAAAATATTATATAGTATTACTATTTTATTATGCAGAATTACTATTTATATAGTACTAAGCAGCAGATTCCTTTTAAAAATACATTTATTGAATTATACATACAAAACAATACACAAATGATAACTAAATAAATAAGACAGCTACATTCTAATAAAGTGAACTTAATTATGTAAAGAGAGTATTATCCAAACCCCAGAAGCTCCTTTGTGCCTCCTTGTAAGGAATATTGGACCCTCCAATGGCACTACTTCTTTGACTTCTAATAGTCTATATTAGTCTTACTTGGTTTTGAACTTTATATAAATGGAAATAATTTTCTTTTGTTACTGGCTTCATTTGGTTTGAAAGATTTATTAATGTTGTATGTAGCAGTAGCTCATTCATCTCCATTGCCGAATTGTGTAAATAAACTACAATCAATTTATTTATTTTTATTATTCTTGTTTCATTGGAAAAGACTGATAAAACAGTGTTCATTAGATATACTAATAGTGGGCCTGCTTGTATCCTATCTGATCTTTCCATTATTCACCAATTCACCATAAGGATGATGCTTTTTTGGTGATTTCATTGATATTTATCAGATTAAAATTCCATGCATTCTTATCTTTCTAAAAACTTTTTAAATGAATGAATATTGACTGTTGTCAAATGTTTACTGCATCTATTGATCATATTAATAATTGATGATCATCCTCTGTCTTTCAGTCAATGTGATGCATTTGATGACTGTATAATTAAGACATTCAGGAAAAAAATGAGAAAATATTTTTCCTTTGTGAAAATAACTCATATAGAAAATATGCTAGAGTAAAATTTAAACTTTGATAATATTTAAGAAAAAAATCATTATTTACATGCACTTTCAAAACAAGATCCACTAGAAAATTAAATACTGATCACTAATATCTATAGATAAAAGAATGGCTCCCAATAAGCCAAAAAAATGGTTCTATGAAATTCAGTATTAGTGCCTCTAAGAGAAAGATAAAATCATGGCTTCCATCCATAAACAAAAAGACTTGGTCTGTAAGGTACATAAAATAATTTTTCCTGATCTGAGACCAACTACACCTCAAAAGGAAAGTATATGCTACCTATAAAATACCTAGTTCAAAGTCATAATTTAAAGGAAGTTTTATTATGCCCATTTAAATTCAGAATTCAATATGATACTAAATCTGTGCTTTGGGATTACAAAACCTGAAAGGAATCCTTAATTAGAAAAAAGTATGAGCAAACTAGAGTAGAGATTTCTTTGCAAAATACGAATGATACTTTCGATGAGGAAATTTAAATTTACTTTTTTTCTTTTTGTTAAGAATTGTTCTTTACATTTTTTTCTTGGATATATCATTGCATAATCTCAGTAGGCTTCCCCCCACCCTCAACACCATTGTTTTTAAAGAACCAGATGCCAAGTACTTTTTTCATTCTATACATGTTACTGATATGCCAAGTATTATGCTGGGCGTCATAGATATAGATTAGAAGCTCCTTGCCCTTATGGAACTTCCATTTTAGTGTATGTTTCCTAATCAGGGTTCTGTTGCAGAAAAAAAAAACAACAAAAAAACTTTTTTTTAAGATTTCATTTATTTATATATCAGAGAGAGAGAGAGAAAGCACTAGCAGGGAGAGCGGCAGGAAGAAGGAAAAGCATGCTCCCTGCTGAGCAAGAAGCCCAATGTGGGACTCTCTCCCAGGACCCTGGGATCATGACCTGAGCTGAAGGCAGATGCTTAACCAACTGTCCCACCCAGGCATACCAGACTTTTTAAGAGGATTGTAATAACTTGAAATTCACAAACAAAAAATTTAGTTTGAACCCTTACATAACTTTCTGATAACGCCTTTCTTTCAGAAATAGAAAGCATTAAATTCTAATGTGATAGCCACAGGGTGAATTTGAAATGATGTTATATAATATTTGGTAGGGGATACATCTGGTGACAGATTACCAGGATTGAAGGCATAGGTCTTACAAAAGTAACAATTAAGTGTTTTCTAGATTTGTAAAGTCAATTCCAAAAAGCTGTCGTGAAAGTTCTAGAATCCCTATAACAATAATATATGACTGGCAGATAAAAAAGAAAACTCTCTCAAATTGATTCTTTTAGCTTTTTGGCTCTCTCAAATTGACTCTTTAATCAGGAAATAAAACCCTATTATGCAAGATATATATTGTTATTTTATGACCTATATTGTTCCTTTCTTTGGCAAGGTAGACATATGGCCAAGTCTATATTTGGCTTAATATTTTAAAAAAGCATTTTGGGAAAATAAATCTGAGACTTGATTCCCAGACTGTACATTTTTCTGGCAATCTCCCATCATAAGAATGGTAGATACCCTCCTGGTAAAAGTGAAAAAAGACAACAATGCTTTTAAATATAAAAATATTTTATATTTTTACATAAAAATATAAAATATTTTTTATATTTTTTTAATATAAAATTCTTATTTGAATTCTGAAACTTTGTACTGTGGAAACTTTGATATTTGCTTTGTTAAACTCAAGATACATTTGGCAGTTCATTTTACAGAAGTGAAGTCCCACCTATGAAAATATATTATGAAGTATTTTTATTTAGCTATAGTAAGTGAGTTTTTAAAGTTACTTTTGTATTTCCATCAAAGAATCTTAGTTATGAATTCCCTAAGCTTTTCCTTATTTTTAAAGGCTTGGCAAAGAAAAATATTGTTGTGTTGTGCCTTGAAGTGCTATATTAAAACAGAGTGCTCAAGTTTCTGATTTATGAGATTTACAAGATTCTGGCCAATCTTTCATTTTTTATCTAGCATTTTTCTTTATAACATAATATGGAATCAAAAATATCTTCCTAAGCTTCAATGGAATATTGTCTAAACTATGATTTTATCTAACTCAAAAATGTCTGGAATATTTCAGTTTAAAAGAACTACTCAGTCATCAGAAATATGTATTGAAATGTAACTATCTTAATGTTTTACTGCCTTGAATCTTATTTTGCCTAGATTTCCCTGAAGTGAGTGGGCCTCATCTGTGTAAGATTTCTTACATACTTGAATTTATATTCTAGCATTGGGAACTCTGTCTATTTTAACAGAGCACTCAACTATCCTTGTAGAAGTCGTGTTCAGAGGTTTGTACCTTCTTTGAATATTTATTTCCCATAGTTGCTGATTCTTAGGAATGTGGCATGAATAGAATTTCTTGAAAACTGTGTCTTCAAAATAATCTACTTCAGGACTGCATTATTACCATAGTAATGTAAAGGCAATGTTTTCCTTAAGGAGAAAATAAAATATGTAAGTTAACATTTTGTTTAGTCCCACCATACAGTTGTATGAATTAAATTAATGAGAAACAATAGAAACATTATTTCTTATCATATACGTTTATTTAAAATTATAAAATATAATTCCTGATCTTGTTACATTAAAGAAGGAAGTAGAATATTTGAATTCTGAAACTTTGTACTGTGGAAACCTTGATATTTGCTTTCTCTGAAAGAAAATTGGAATTTTAAGGCATGCCTTTAGTTTAGTTAATTTATTCCATGGGATCATATTTATACTTTGTCTTCTAGTAATATTGTCCTTCTGGGTACAATAAACTGTAAATGGGTTCTTCCTTCATGTCTGGCCAGTTGGGTCTCAGAGCATGCATTTTCATAATACTTTACAGTAAAAATTAACTTAATATGAAAATGATGAGACTCTTTAGTCAATGATATTTTTCAAGTGATAATGAGACACAGAAATATAATACAGAAAAAAGAAAGTTGTTTAAGTTTCATTATGTTCCAAACTTTAACCATTACTAATTGTATTTAATTAAATATAGAATTTTAAACTCAGTAGACATTTGTTGGTTGTGAAACTTTGGGAGTCATTCAGACCTGAATTCTCCATTCCCTTCAAAACAAAACAAAGCAAAATTTGTCTGCTTTATCAAGAATAAGTGCCAGTATAAACATCATCAATGGCTTTATGAAGAGGCCTTGGAGAAAAGGTCTTTTCCTTATTAGCTACAACACTCCTACTTATGTTTTCTGTGTAATGAACCATATTTCAATATCCTATTTCTCAGTCTCTGTACTTTATAATACAACAGAAAAAAGGAAGAAATATTTTGTTCTTTTCTCCTTCACTTAAGACTTTGTGGTACCTTCCTTCTAGTTAGCATATGAACAATTGAACAACCTACTGAGATAATTTATTTTACAAAATTATTCCTTTTATATGTCTGTCTAGTTTCATAAACATACTTTAACATGTTTATTATAGGAAGTTTTTTTTTAATTAAAGAAGAAAATCTACATGTTCTTTTGAATCTGTTTAACGTGTTCTGACCAGAAGAGGATAGTTTCAAATGATCTGGGTTTTTTGCGGCCAGGTCTTTTCACAACTACCAAAATAATTACTAAATTAAGAATGAAAAATAGCATACTCTCTGTTTCCAACTATATAAAATCATGAGGCTAAATTGTTATTTTCCCTATAGGATATGATTTTGTTATTAATATTCTGAGACCATCAGAATATTGAACAATCATAGTTTTCCAGCTATATTTCTGAAATGTTATAAAAAATTTCTAGGACTAAAATAGCAAATGCTATTTAAAGAATTTTCTTTTTTTAAAAAAAAAAGATTTTATTTATTTATTTATTTGACAGAGAGAGACACAGCAAGAGAGGGAACACAAGCAGGGGGAGTGGGAGAGGGAGAAGCAGGCCCCCCGCCGAGCAGGGAACCCGATGCAGAGCTCGATCCCAGGACCCTGGGATCATGACCTGAACCGAAGGCAGACGCTTAATGACTGAGCCACCCAGGCACCCCAAGAATTTTCTGATACCTATGAACAAATGCCTAGTTTCCTTATTCTTTTAGTTTCATGTTCTCTTGAAAGCAATCATGAAATAAAAACTTGGATTCAGTTACTGTATTTAGGGCTGATTCAAAGAAATAAAAATGAGGGAATAGGGAAATTAATATTAGAGGAGAGAAAAAGCCAATACAGAGTGTGTTTATGAGTTATTGGGATTCAGTTCTGCTGGGTATCCTCTGCAAAACTATGTTGCATGTGCCTCAAGATTGTCTCACTGAGGGATAGGGAAACATACTATTTAGTCTCCACAGTTTCAGGTGAATTCAGAGGTTAGTCAAGGGAATGTGGGGTGCTTTATTAAATAGAATCCACTAATATCTATCTTGTGCATTGTTCAGATACACTGTGTCCAATATTGATTCTACTGTGTCACTGGCATTTCAAAATGTTGGCTGTCTTCAATGTCAGAGAAAAGCATGAAATGAGAGGGTTAGTGAAATCTATTTGCTTCCACAATAGAGGCCATAACTGATATTTAACACCCTTCTCTACCTCCATTTTAGAAACCCTTTATCTTGGTGAGCATTTCTATTGTTCTAATTCCAGGGCATAGTAGGGTGACACAGATATTTATTCCTGAGCCTCCAGTTGCATTGTCATTATCAGTTCATGATTGTGGCAAGAGGTCATTTACTCTCATCAGAAGTATAGAAGCACTAAGAGATATCTTAGTGAGTCTTCTATACTTCAGACATGTTCCTTCATGTTCCCATTTTGTAGCAGCAACTCTAGTACTCTTTATGCCAGTTATGAGAATATACATCTCAGATTTCTGACTGCGGGGAGATTTAGTTGTTTGAGCTCTGAAATTAAACCCATGCTTCCCTTGGTCTATCCCTTAGCCAATGATTGAACATGTAACGAATGCTAAGGCAGACCCATTCTTGAGAAGTGTGGGACTCTTCTGACAAGCAACTTCGGCTGAAGGACTCCCTGACAGCTTTGCCAGAGTCTATTAGAATTGCACTGTGTCTGGGGTGCCTGGGTGGCTCAGTCTTTAAGCGTCTGCCTTCGGCTCAGGTCATGATCCCGGGGTCCTGGAATCGAGCCCCGCATCGGGCTCCCTGCTAGGCGGGAGGCCTGCTTCTCCCTCTCCCGCTCCCCCTGCTTGTGTTCCCTCTCTCGCTGTATCTCTCTCTGTCAAATAAATAAATAAAATCTTTAAAAAACAAAAAAACCAATTGCACTGTGTCTGAGATGCTTCTTCGTCTTCTCTCTCCTTTACCTGGGATTAAATCTTCATCATAGTCTGCTAGTTCTCTCTATCTCCTCTTTACACCTTTCCCATTTTTTTCCCCACAGATATTGCCATATTAAATCTCTTTCATGGCTAATCCCATCTTAATATCTGCTCCTAGGGAGATGTCACCACACAAGTGATACCAGGATAATGAACATTATAAAGATTCCATAGCAGAGATAGGGAAGGATGACTGTTTAAGGAAGGGTATAGATATTTCCCTTCAATTATGGACATCTCCAGAGGGCTATCTTAGCCTCAGAACTCCCACTGCCCCAGTTGTTTGAGGTCTTTTTTGCAATGTAATCATCACAGTTCAACTTCTTCCTCTTTCCAATCCTGCTTTGTCACTGCCTTTCTGGTGTGGTTCTTGATAGCACTCTCCAATAAACCATTTGCATAGAAATCTCCATTTTGGGGAGCCCACCCTATGGCTGTGTAATGCAAGCATCCTTCACTGTCTCTACTATGGAATCTTCTATAAAGTTTACATTGTTCACTAATGCTTTTGTTTAAGACTTCTTTTTCGTAAGACTTGAGGAAAAACTGAGCTCCAGATTTGGCTTTATCTGACACAGAGATGCCCTAAAGATAAAGAGATATTTGGAGAAACTTTGTGAATTTGCACAAAAGTTGATGAAGTGGTCCCCAGGCATGAGCTTGGGGAGAGATTGAGAGAAGAATATCCAGGGAGCCTCCAATTGAAATCAGATGACTAGCTTGATAATAATAAATCTACGATATTAAATTGTTAGATAATCTCTGCAAAGACTGTAATGTATTTGGAACCAGAACACCAGTGAGAAATAAGGCTAAAGATTAGACTTGAGTGTTTTTCCACTTGAAAATAATACTTGAGGCCATAAAATTACTCTGACACTCCCTAATTTTATCTACTGCTTTGCTCTTCTTCATACATTTTTAAAATATTTAATCTACTATATATTTTAGATATTAATCTTGTTTATTGTTTTCCTACCTCATCTATAAGGTAATTTCTATGAGGGCAAGTTTTTTCCTTCTTATCGCAATGGAATCCCCAGAACTAAGAATAATTACTGCAAAATTGCCTGGCTCATCTAGATTCTTAGTAATTATTTGAGCATAAATGAATATGAGAGAATAAATGAATGAATTTCAAAAGAGCTTGGATAAGGGAGTTATATGACAGAAGCTGTTTTTTTCACTGAAGTGGAAGGCAATTTATGTGCCTCTCCAAAAAAGAATAGTGTACTAGATCTGAAGTTGAAGAAAGGTTAAGTTTTATTTTATCTTATATGTGAAATATGTTGATAATGTTTTTCAAACTTGACGCCACTTATAAATCACTAGCAGTCCTATTAAAATTAGACTTCTGTTTCGGTTGTTCTAGAGTATGACCTGAGATTCAGCATTCTAAAAAATAAACAGATGATGAGGATGCTGCTGGGCAGAGACCACACTTAAGAATTGCAAGGTACTGAGGAATCAACATGTGGTATATGTGGATAGATAGTGGTGCTTATTGGGAAACACTTTGGTTTTGAATCAGCATATTGGGTTTGTGAACAAATGATGACACTAACTAGCTTAATATTTTGTGGATCATAGTGCATGAAATTGTATTCATTTATTTATCACACCTTCAACTTAAATTATAGGTTTCAATTTTCCCAGGCGAATATAATCAGCAACATATTCAATGGTATGCCACAGACTGAGACAAAAATGATAGCGGTATTCTCAGATTCTGGTTGACATGCCAAATTTTAAAAATTAAGTCAAAAGATTATAGTATAGTGTAAAAGTGTATAGCTAGAAACTGATTTTGAGGTTACTTTTTGGTTGAACCAGTTAAAAAATTTAATAGGGTTGGGGACAAAATCAGGTGAGGCACACTAAAGGAATTAGAAGGGCACAATTAAAGAAATCAAGATGGAAAAGAAGGACAGTATGCAGAGAGTAATTTGAAAGAGGAAGCACTAAATTTAATTCACTGGTGCAGAGTTGAAGTCAAGAATTTAGTGCTGATAGAAGGAGACAAACTAGATTATACTGTGAAAAAATAAAGCATAACAAACTATAATCCTTGACACTGTTGAGATTAATAACCTTGGGTTTCAGGTTGTCAGTGGGGCCAGTAAATAGGAGAAAAATTAGGTAAGACATGGTTATAAACTGGATGTAAAACATTAAGTTAGAAAAATTTCTCTCTTTATCTCTGAAAATAAAATTATTATAATTCTAATCAAATTATATGGCTGTAATTGATTTAAGACCAGAAGCCTGAATTTTCTCTTGTGAATCCCATTACAAGTTTATTGTGGCATTCCCTCTGGTGTACCAAAAGGCTGCAGGTAACGATTTACTCAAGTAACTATTTCAGTGACATATTTTAATACAAATGCAAATTACTTATTTTTCAAGATATTCTTCACGGTTCCTTCTTAATACTTGTTAGAATTTATCAAAAAGTGTATTTCACTTTTATTTTTTAGTTGAAACTGACTTGTTTCAGTGATTTTATACATATGATTTAAGACTAAATTATTTTAATTAATTTATTAATTATGATTTTGTTATTTATAAATTATTATTACTCTTTCTTAACTTGTTAGCTATATTATACAAATTGGTGAAGGAGCAAAATAGACATACTTTCAGTGTAATTATGCAGATACTTTACTACTTTTACCCTATGGCTCTGAATTTTGAGATCTTGTCAAAATTTGAGCTCATTCTTCTGGTTTCATAATCCAGAATAGACATTCCAAGATGATTTTGTATTATTTTTCTTTCCTATTTAAACTGATTGCACTTAATAGGATAATGTCAAATAAGAACTGAACCTTAAAAGTCCTCAGGCAAACATATACAAATAACATGATTATGAGATTTTTTTTTTAGATTAAGTTAAATATTGTTCACTCTCTCTCTTCTAACATTATAAAATAATTGTATTTTAAACACCATGAAATGTTACATATGAAAAATGCAGACTCTGGTGTTTAAAATCATATAGCTTTTCAAGGACTATTTGACATCTTGCAAAATAAAAGTGTGTTTCATAGTTTGAGTGCCTATAATAGGAAGTAGAAAATTGAACATCTAATGAAATGATTGAAACATTTTTATATGCTTTAAATTCATTTTCTCACAAATAAGTTTTGAAATTAAAGGGATAGAGAAATAAAACTAAAGCCATTTTTTTTTTTTGCATTATTAAAGGCTTAGAAATTGAGAGGTAAATTATTTCTTTAGTGCACTTAACTGTATCAGGAGAAAAACTTCATGTGAGAAATTTAACAGAAATATACAATGAAATAATCATAAGAAAATATCCTTAAAATATTTTACCCAGAGAAACTCCATGACATGGAAGAAATGGCAAGTAGTTTAGTTTTCTTTCTTTGGCAATTCTATTTATTTTTCTGCTTTTAACTACTGTCTCAGTGGAATAGGTTAATATCTCAGAAACTAATTTATAGTTAAAATATGGTTATTCATATTATTTCTTAGTTTTCTGAATTAAAAAAAATTCTAAGATTATCATTTGAACCCTTGACATCAACTAAAATCTAAATAGGATTCAACTCCTCTCATACAAACATTATAAATATTTGCTTTATGCCTCGGCGAAGTAACCACATCTTGACTAAATTAAGTAGTTTCTTGGATCATAACTCATTGACTATATATTTCAATACATCTTTTTTTTTATTTTAAAGATTTTATTTATTTATTTATTTGAGGGGGGAGGGATAGAGGGAGAGAGTGAGAGAGAATCTCAAGCAGATTCCACACAGAGCACAGAGCCCAACATGGGGCTTAATCTCACAGCCCTGAGATAATGACCCGAGCTGACATCATGACCCGAGCTGAAATCAAGAGTCATACACTCAACTGACTGAGCCAGCCAGGCACCCCTTCAAATACATCTTTAATTTATTGATTATAAAAGATTTAAGGCATGTGGCAAAGATGAATGTCATTATCAGTGATTTTCTTTATTTTACTTTTTAATATCAAAGCATAATTGTCAAAAATTTGAAATATGACTCTCACACACAAATATAGACTGATCACATTTCAAAGCTTTATTCAATATAGAAATGAGGGAACCAGAAAGATGAAAAGACTGTCTAAATTAGAAAAATGAAGATTATATAGTACAGAACTGAAATAAATTTAATGAGATAGTTAACATCCTCCAGGGCAATAAAACCATCACCTTTTGGGTAGTATTTATCAGGAAAACAATCTTTACCAGACAAGGTAAAAATTATCATGTAACTTCAAAGAGTCTGAGATCTTAATTTCATAATAAATGGCAGGGTCAAACAAAAGTACATTCTTCTGGAAATTAAATATTTTGGGGGTACTCTTGTTAAACAATGTACCAGTATGATATTGAAATGATATGCTGAGATCTCTTTTGCCAATTTCCAAGTTTTAGATAATTTTTCTTGACACTAATCCTAAACCAAAGTTTAAAATGTGATTAACAATAAATTCTGATGTATAGGTTTGTATGTGTATATTTAAGTGAGAGTATAAGAAAGAAAAAATACTTAATTCTCAATATTTCAGTTTGAGGGAAACAGTGATTTCCAGTAAATTCATTCATAGAAAAGTAAAGACTTGCTTGAAAAATGACACAATCCTTTTAATGTGCTGTTGAATTTGGCTTGCAAGTATTTTATTGAGGATTTTTGCATCTCTGCTCATCAGAGATAGTCACCTATGGTTTTCTTTTCTTGTGATGTCTTTGGCTTTATCAGGGTGATGCTGGCCTCATAAAGTTACTTAAGAATTCTTCTCTTCTAAGTTTTTGAAGAGTTTAAGAAGGATTTCTATCACTTCTGCTTTGAACATTTGGTAGTGTTTACCAGTGAAGCCATCTGGTCCTGGGCTTTTCCTTGTTAGAAGGCTTTTGATTACTGATTCAATCTCCTTATTTATTATTGGTCTGTTCATACTTTCTATTTCTTCTTTATTCAGTTTTGGTAGGTTGTGTGTTTCTAGGAATTGACTTATTTCTTCTAGGTTTTATGATTTGTTGGTGTATAGTTGTTTATAATACTTCTTTATGATATTTTGTTTATTTCTGAGGCATCTGTTGTAATGTTTCCTCTTTTATTTCTGGTTTTATTTGAGTCTTCTCTCTTTTTCTGAGTCTGGTTATGAGTTTGTCAAGTTTGTTTATCTTTTCAAAAAAACAACTTTAAATTTTGTTGAATTTTTCCTATTGTTTTCTATTCTGTTATCAAGAATACAAAAGATAAGAAGTGTTGGTAAGGATCTGGAGAAAAGGAAACACTTGTACAATGTTGGTGGAAATTTACAGTGATGTAGCCACTATGAAAGACAGTATGGAGGTTCCCCAAAAGGTTAAAATCAGAAATACCACATGATCTAGAAATCCCACTTCTGGCTATATATCCAAAGGAAATGAAATCAGAATATGCACTCCTATGTTCATTTTAGTATTTTTCACAATAGCTAAGATATGGAAACCACCTAAGTGTCCACTGATAGATGAGTGGGTAAAGAAAATATAATATACACATATACAATGGAACATTATTCAGCCTTAAAAAAGAAGGAGGGCGCCTGGGTGGCTCAGTTGGTTAAGCGACTGCCTTCGGCTCAGGTCATGATCCTGGAGTCCCAGGACTGAGTCCCGCATCGGGCTCCCTGCTCAGCAAGGAGTCTGCTTCTCCCTCTGACCCTCACCCCTCTCATGCTCTCTCTCTCAAATAAATAAATAAAATCTTAAAAAAAAAAAAAAAGAAGGAATTCACATCATTTGTAACAGCTTGCATGAACCTGGGGGTGATTATGCTAAGTGAAACCAGACAGAAAGACACTACATGATTCATTTATTGCCCATCTGTTCTTTCATATTGTCTACTTTATCCATTAGCATCCTTAATATATTAATCAGAGTTATTATTTTTTAATCATGGTTATTTGAAATATCGGGTCTGATAATTCCAACATCCCT
The DNA here is from genome assembly GCF_011800145.1 of Mirounga leonina. Lineage (NCBI taxonomy): Eukaryota > Metazoa > Chordata > Mammalia > Carnivora > Phocidae > Mirounga > Mirounga leonina. The sequence goes on from NW_023270323.1 coordinate 6,150,088, forward strand.
ATCATGTCTGTTCCTGATGTTTGCACTGTCTCTTCAAATTGTGTTGCCCTTTGGTATTCCTTGAATGTTTTTCTTGATAGCTGGACATGTTGTACTGGTAAAGAGGAACTGCTACAAATAGGCCTTAGTAATGTGGTGATGAGGTGTGAGGGGAAAGTAGGCATTCTACAGTTCTGTGATTAAGTCTCAGTCTTTTAGTGAGCCAATGCCCTTTTACATAAACTTTATAAGGTTTCTTAGTTTATTTATTTTTCCCCTAGGTGGGACAGAATGGCTAGGGTGGACCAGATTTGGATATTTCCCTTCCCCCATATTAGATAAGTTCTGCTAATACCACAACATGTTGGGCTTTGGATAACTAGTTTCCTCTCATGCCAGACCTTGTTAAGAACAGTGTGCTCTGAATTATCTTTAAATAGTTGCTTTTCCCCTCCCCATCATTCTGGAAACCAAAGAGTCTTTTTCTTTGATATTTACTTTGGGAACCTGGTCAAGTTCTTGGAAGTAAATGAAGAATTTTGTGGGGGCTCCCAATGACTGGGTTCCCCTGTCATGTTTAATGCTCACAGTTGTACACACTGAGACTCCAGCAATTCTTTAGTTACATTTAAGGTTTTCTTCTCCATGCACTGGTTCCTGAGTCAGTTTCCACTCCTCAGTCTCTGCTCCCCTGAGTGGAGACTCCCTGTATTATCTGGTCTCTCCACTGTTGGGGGCAGTGATTGACTCTGCGTCCTCTCCTCTCTTACAGATCGAAAAAGAGTTTTTAATTTTTAAGTTTGTTGAGGCTTTTGCTTATTAGGGTAGAGTGACAACTTCCAAGATCCTTACATGAGATCTGGAAACCCATGTCCTTTCCATTCCTTCTTGCCAATGAGATGTGCAATGGGAGCAGTTTGTAAAGTTCTTCTCCAACAAAAGAAATTATAGAGGAAAATGCTGTTTTTGTCTTTCAACATGACTGTATACCTGTATGCCTTGAATCGCTGTCCTTTGGTCATGGGCAGAAAAACCTCAGGATAAATGCCCAGCTACTCAGGTTGGCAGATTAGAAAAATGTAAGGATCTGAGTTCCTGATAAAGTCATTGTTCTAACCTGCCGACTTTGTATTATGAAAATAATAATTTTTGTCAAATAACAATAATTCTGTGTCAAGCCAGTGTCTGTTACTTGTAAGTACAAATACTTAAATTGGTCCCATGACTTAAAAAAAATACAAGTATAATAGAAAGTATACTTATATATAAAATATGAGATTGTTATTTTTTACAATAATTATTTTATTAAATAATAAACATAGGAAAAATAAATGTGGCATAAGAATTTTGACTCCACTTGATTTTTTTTTCCCAAAAGAAAAACAGTTATTTGGCCAGGTGTACTAAGTAAAAGAAATGCAGATCAAAGAGTCATTATTTGGAATTACCATCTATTAATCCAGATAAATCATGTGAATAAATCTCATTCATTATTTAATTAAAAGTTGGCAGATTATTCCTCTTGCATGAATCAGATAATTGTTCAATGTTTTACTTATTTTTGTTGCATTTTCCCTTCTAAGCAGTTGGGAAACTTCAGACCTTGGCCTATGTTCCAGTTCTTTATTTCTCTTTGTTAAGTGGAGACTTGACCTTAACCTCTGTTTCTAAATACAGCATTGTTTTTTTCTTTCCATGGCTACTGAGCATGATTTTACTTACTGGTGGAAAATATAAGCCTAGGAAAAAAGGGAGGGACAAAATGAGACTGAGTAAGCTCTACAGCAGTGAATTTAAGTACTAGGAGGTTTGTAATAAATATGGTTGCTGTGATTTCTGAATGCTTATTCAGTGTTTTCTTATTGAAATAATTCCTTCATGCTTAGTTTCTAAAATGTGATAGGTTCGCAGCGTTTTGCTCTAGAGGAAAGGAAATCTTTCTCTTCTCTACACAGAATTGGTTACCCTCCTCCTCATCATCATCCTCAGGTATGCTATTTAAAATGTCTCCAACTTCAGTGAAATTTGTACCAAGTGATTCATTTACAATCACAAGTATCCATTATTTTGATTACCAAAGCAATTTCTTCTGAAATTTTAGTTACATTGTCCTCTGTAGAGGCTAAGTTTATTTTTTTCATTATGTAAAGTATATTTCAATTTATATTTAGTAGAAGGTAGCTGCAAGAACATTATTTTAATTGTAGTGTATTGTAAAATAATATTATCTTATTTTAGACTCACTAAGTTCCACTGGGTAGCAATTGGGTGGTTTGTTATTTTTTTCTAATAGTGGAAAAAGACTTGAGGAGACGTGAGGTTGTAATACATTTATTTGCATGTATCTTCTTGTTAGCTGTGATGAAATATTAGAACAACAGGACCAATGTAATTATTTAAATGTATGATCATAAATCATTCAAAATAGAGCAGCATCCAGCATGCTAAGCGTCAAGTGAGGAATTATTCTTATTTGGAGTGATTCATTTTAACAAGAAGGTAAATTAGAAGCTACTCCAGGGAACAGTAGGGTCACCTGTTCAGCTATGGAAGGATCCAATATTCTCTCAGGAGGAAGTCTGTAGACATACAGGCCTAAATATGAGAATTTCACGGGACCAATATAAATATGTTTCACGGCTCCAGATTTCTTTTGCTAATTTGATATTTAGTAATTAAATCATTTTAGCCCTTTTAAGATATCTCCTAAAAATAAAAGATAACTCATACAGTTATTCTTAATTAACAATGTTAATTGTGTTAGTAAGATACAAAATTTGCATGAATACCTAAATTCCAGAAAAATCACATTTTAGTTAACAAATAATATGTAACCCTTCATTCAATAAATCTCTAAGGAGAAATGCTCATGGGCACAAAACTTTTAGTGTTGAGCAGTATTTTTTCTTTTAATTGTGGTGGAAAGTTAATAAAAATATTCAAAAGGAAGACAGCAAAGTCAATGAATGAGTGGGGGCAAAGTTCCTAAATATGGGTAAGCACTATTATTTATACCTATTTATACCTATGAAGTAAAAAGTTATTTTTTCACATAAAGGGTCTGAGGCTTGGAAAAATTGACAATCTGTCTTAGGTCACATAGTAAAATTGGACTATCAACTCTGAAAATTTCTGTTCTACCAGATGATTTATGATGTAGTTCCACAGGGAAAGGTCAAGTCATAGAAAGAAGGCTTTTTCCTTAAACATCAATGAATTCTCCATTGCCTTTGTACTATTGCTACTAAAATGGTAGCCCACACAAAAATTCCTTGTTAAGTGCGATTTACATTTGGAAAAATCAATGACTTGAATTTTTAAAAAATGATCATAGTATAAGATACTTAACTATGCAAAAGTTTATAACATATATGAAAACATTTATGATATTGTTCAAAGTGATGGGTACAAGAAACATCTGTAAAATATCATCACCAAATATAAAACCAAGTAAAAGAGAGGCCAGGAAACCAAGGTCTTACCTTCACACGGTAACACAATATATTTTTGATCCTCATATATCATTTTTAAAAATCTTTGTATATAGTATTTTTCTTTTCTTTTTTTTTTCCAAATTTTTATTTAAATTCTAGTTACTTAACATATAGTGTAATATTGGTTTCAGGAGTAGAATTTAGTGATAAATCACTTACATACAACACCCAGTGCTCATCACAAGGGTCCTCCTTAGTACACATTACCCATTTAGCCCATCCACCCCCCCCACCTCTCTCCATCAACCCTCAGTTTGTTCCTTATTGTTTAGAGTCTCTTATGGTTTGCTTCCCTCTTTTTTTCCCTTCCCCTATGTTCATCTGTTTTGTTTCTTAAATTCCACATATGAGTGAAATCATATGGTATTTGTCTTTCTCTGACTGACTTATTTTGCTTAGCATAATACACTCTAGTTCCATTTATGTCATTTCAAGTGGCAAGATTTCATCCTTTTTGATGGCTGAGTAATATTGAATTGTGTGCATATATATATACCACTTCTTCTTTATCCAGTCAATGGACATTGGGCTGGTTCCATAATTTGGCTATTGTCGATAATGCTGCTATAAACATCAGGATATATATGCCCCTTTGAATCAGTATTTTTGTATCCTTTGGGTAACTACCTAGTAGTGCAATTGCTAGGTTGTAGGGTAGTTTTATTTTTAACTTTTGGAGGAACCTCCATATGTTTCCCAGAGTGGCTGCACCAGGTTGCATTCCCACCAATAGTGTAAGAGGGTTCCCCTTTTTGCACATCCTCGCCAACATATGTTGTTTCCTGTGTTGTTAATTTCAGTCATTCTGACAGGTGTGAGGTGGTATGTTTGTCATATCTGATAAAGGGTTAGTATCCAAAATCGATAAAGAACTTACCAATGTCAATGCCCCAAAACTAAATAATCCAGTTAAAAAATGGGCAGAAGACATGAATAGTCATTTTTCCAAAGAAGATGTACAGATGGTCAGCAGACACATGAAAAGGTGCTCAACATCACTCATCACCAGGGAAATATAACATTTTTAATAAGAAATTCCTATTCTATTTCTTCCTCCAGAGTGGCATTTAATTGTGTTTGCTCTGGAGCAATAATACAGTCAATGTCCAGAAGAACAGCCACAGAACAATTCATGGGAATCCATTCACTATAACAGAGACACACTTGGAGTAGAATGGTGACGTGGAGGAAGATGTCCAGTCACTAACTGAAAGTTAAGAAGCTGTGCAATGTTATTTTATCTGCAAACATCTCAACTGTGTGTATGTGCATGTATGTGTGCAAGTGTGTGTGGTTCCTTAAGACAATGGTGGAATTAGGAGAATCATACTTTAGAACTGGGCACAGGTGACAGTGGGCACAGACACCAGTGAATAAAGTCAACTTAAGCAATATTTTCCTGTAGCTTAAACTACTTCAGAAATAATATTGGGTCAGGCAGAACAAATTTATCTAATTTTGAACCGATTTTTTGGTAACTTATTATCTGTGGACAGCTGACTTAACTCTTTATAATTCCTGTATAATTAATGGGAATTAAGTAAATAATATGGGAGTAAAACTACTTTCCATGTAGTGCTCTTGATAGTTTTTAGATATAAATAATTACTCACAGTGTTAAGGTGGATTCTCTAATTGGATTGATATGTAGTGTTTGAAAAACAGAGGAAGATATTTGAGATGGAAAAATGATTAATACAAGGTCACAGAAAGAGAGAATACCAGTTTGATTGAAGTATGGATCTTATGAAGGGAACATAAGTATAAAAATGAGCTTTGGCAGATTGTGGAGTGCTTCATAGAGACTAGGTTCTCTACTGGAGTCTAATGGTTTTTAGAATTGTTGATACACGGAGTGGCTGATTTAACTGGAAGTAATATGACTGGTAGAAAGGAGGAGAAAGTTCTAAAGGAGGTGCAGGTGCAAATACAAGGCTGGTTGCAGCCGTGCATATAGTATTGGACTGTAAGTGTTAGCTCTTAATGTATTTTGCACAGAAATTAGTTTCCCAAGACCTCAGGTTCTTTATCTATAAAGCCAGACCTTTAGATTAGATGAATCATCATTCCTGATGATTTCTAAAACACTGAGAATATGATTTCTATAAGATATGGACTTAAATTTGAATAGTGGCCATCCAAAGACAATGGGAAATAAGAATACAAAACAAAAAACAAAGCAAGCAAGCAAACAAACCATAGCCAAAAATCATAGCACAACAAAAGATATAGAACTTAGTTACTTATTGAATATGTTTTTGTCATTTCACAAGATATTTCACAAGAAAAGAATTAGTAAATTATTGCAATTACTAAATATATTTCTGATATTTTCGGCTGTTCTTTTTTTCTTCTTTTTTTTTAATTTCACATTTCTTCTCTAACATTTGTTCTGAACTAAAAACCAATTTTGAAAAAATCTGGAAGTTTGCCTTTGGGCTGCAACTAGTAATACAGGAGATTTTTTTCAGAAGTTCATGAAAGAGTAAAAAAGAGTGAAAAAACGATGACTTGCATCCTTACCTGGTACCCCTGGGGACTTCAAACAATATAAAATAATGCTATAAAGGAAAAGCATAAGAAATGTTTATAAAAGTTAGAGTATATTATCTTCAAGGAGGGATGATTCATAATCTTACTACAGTTTTTTAAATGAATTCTCTTATTATAAATTTGTATAACCTAAAGATGATTGTATGTTTCTGTATAATAGCTTTAAATGTAAACTCAGCTAAGAAGAATGCACACCCCTTTACTTAAGTGTAGCATTTCTTATACCTAGAATATTTTCCATGAAGGAATAGCAGATCACAAGTAAACAGAATTTCCTTTCTGGACTAAAGAATTCAGATACCGAATGAAGGAAGTATATAATGCCTGAGGGAATGAAGGATGAAGACTCATCTTTAGAAAGGCAGAGGGGCACCTGGGTGGCTCAGTTAGTTAAGCGACTGCCTTCGGCTCAGGTCATGATCCTGGAGTCCCGGGATCGAGTCCCACATCAGGCTCCCTGCTCAGCAGGGAGTCTGCTTCTCCCTCTGACCGTCCTCCCTCTCATGCTCTCTGTTTCTCATTCTCTCTCTCGCAAATAAATAAAATCTTAAAAAAAAAAATAAAAAGGCAGAATAGTTACATCTTCTACCTTTGCTCAGAGAGGAAAATATAAAGAAGTGCCTGAGTGGAAGAATGGTAACTTCTCTTGCCATTGCCAGCACTTGTGTCGAGAGCTACGGTGTATGGAGTTGCTCTTTTTAAGATTCTATTTTTAGAAACAAATAATTTTTTAAAAAATATGCAATGTTTACTCATTTCTCCATTAACTTAAGATATACTAAAACTTAAAAAAAAAAAACTGGCTCAATAAAGTCTTTGGTGAAGAGCTCTATATTCCTGACTTTTTGTCTTATTTTGAGAGAGTACTGTCTTATTTTATTCTGTTTCCTCCTCTCTCCCTTTCCTGTGTTAGCTTACTCTGGTATTATTGACATTAAATATGTCTCTTTGTCTTACAATTGGGGCATTTCATAACATTGTGGAATTCAGTGTTATTCCATTTTTTGCGTTAGCAGATTTGAGCTCCTGCTATGTACCAAACACTGTCCAGTTGTTAGAAACACAGAGGGAAAAGAAAGAAGGGGGTCTCTGCTCTCAATAGGGCTAACATTCTAAAGGGTGATATAAAGGAAGAATTTTGTTAACAAAAGTATAAAATTAGATATTAAATAGAATCAAATTTAGCTAGTGTTATTATTTTAAAAATAATTTAAAGCAAAAGAAATTTACTTCAGACCTTTGGTTAATGAGAGAAACAAAGAGTTTAACTGAATGTATCTTCCTAAAGAAATGTGTATGTATGTATAAAATAAAAACTGAAAATGTATAAATAATGCAATTTAGAAAAATGTAAACAGAAAAAAAGAATGCACACATAGGAGCTTCTTTCTCCTTTCCTTTCTTGCCCTATGCTTCCTAAATTTCCTCCTTTGTCTTCCCATTTACTAGCCTTCCCTTCTTTCCTTCCTCCTCTATTTTTTACTACTTACTTCATTTCCAAAAGTACTTGACATAATTCCACAAATGTATAGGTCTCTATAGAGTTAAATTAAATGAATGAGGATAATTTATCATTAATATATTGGATGGTCATTCTTAAATTCAACAGTGCAGCCATGTACCATCCTATCTCCTAATGAGAAGCAAATACTTGTTATTAGTTAATTAATCTCCTATTCTTATAAGATCCCTTTAATAAATATAGTGTCACATTTCATTGGGCTAAATCCTGTATCATCCTTCAATTTAGTCCAAAGGTAATTTGCCAAAATAGTCCTCTTCTACCTTTAAATTTGAACATTTCAAAATGGAATTATGGGTTTTCTGCTAAGAATGAGGATAAAAGAGGGGTAAAATATATTTAAAAAATTTGAAAACCTTGAAAGTTTGAGGTAACTTCTTCACTTTACACTGCCTTTTTTCCAGGGGCAATCTTCCCCTCAACTTTATTGAGGAAAAATTGACAAATATAATTGTATATATATTTTTTTTAGAAAATGTATATATATTTCAAAAAAAAAAAGGAAAAATTATCTGAAGATTTCTCACCCATTTGCTTCCAGTCTTATTTTTTCTGTACAAAAGTTTTGCTTATTTTATTATTTCTAAAAATAACTTTTTTTGACTTTTTAAAAATTATGTTAATCACCATACATTACATAATTAGTTTTTGATGCAGTGTTCCATGATTCATTGTTTGCATATAACACCCAGTGCTCCATGCAGAACGTGCCCTCCTTTATACCTATCATCAGGCTAACCCATCCCCCCACCGCCCTCCCCTCTAGAACCCTCATTTTGTTTTTCAGAGTCCATAGTCTCTCATGGTTCATCTCCCCATCTGATTTGCCCCCCTTCATTCTTCCCCTCCTGCTATCTTCTTTTTTTTTTTTTTTTAACATATAATGTATTATTCGTTTCGGAGGTACAGGTCTGTGGTTCAACAGTCTTACACAATTCACAGCGCTCACCATATAATTGTAAATTCTTAAAGTGTACAATGTAATGACTGGATATACATAGAACAATTACCAAGTTCAAGATAATGAACACATCCGTCACTTTACATAGTTAACCCTGTTTTGTATGTGCGGTTAGAATGCTTAAGATCTACTCCCAACAACTTTAAAATATACAATACCACGCTAACTACAGTCACCATGCTGTACATCAGATCCTCAGAACTTATTCTTCTTCAAATTTAAAGTGTATACGCTTTGACCTACCTCTGTCCATTTCAATCTCTCCCCACCCCTTGCCAACCATCACTCTATTCTCTGTTTTATGAAGTCAGCTTTTAAAAAAAAACCAGATTCCATATATATGTGATGCCATAAAGCATTTGTCTTTCTCTTTTTGGCTTATTTTACTTAGCATAATGTCCTCCAGTTTCATCCATGTTGCTGCAAATGTAGAAATTCTATCTTTTTTATGGCTGAATAATATTTCTTTGTGTGTGTGTGTATATATATATATATATATATAATGTGTGTATGTATATATGTATGTGTATGTATATATGTGTGTATATACATCACATTTTCTTTATCAATTCATTCACTGAACAACTTTTAAGTTATTTCTATATCTTGGCTACTGAAAATAACAGTGCAATGAAAATGGGTATGCAAATATTTCATTGAGATATTAATTGCATTTCTTTGGATATATATCCAAGATTGGGATTAATGAATCATGTAGTAATTCAGTTTTTAATTTTTTGAAGATCTACCATATTGTTTTCCATTATGGGTATACCAGTTTATATTCTCATTAACAGTGTATAAGGATTCCCTAACTTTACATACCCACCAATATTTGTTAACTTTTGTCTTTTTGATAATAGCCATCCTAACAGGTATAAATTGATATCCTATTATTGGTTTTGTTTTTGTGTACCTATTGGCCCTCTGAATGTCTTCTTGAAAACATGCCTATTCTGGTACTTTGTGCATTTTAAACTGGATTATTTGCCTTTTTGCTATTGAGTTGTATGAGTTCTTTATATATTTTGATTTCAAGCTATATTACAAAGCCATAGTAATCAAAATAGTATGGTAATGACATAAAAATAGGCACATAGAACAGTGAATTAGAAAAGGGAGTCCAGACATATACCCACACATATATGTCATCAATTAATTTTTGGCAAGAATGCCAAAATACACAATGGGGAAAGGAAAGACTCTTCAGTAAGTGGTGTTGGGAAAGCTGGATATCCACAAGTACTGGACTACTATCTTACACAACTCACAAAAATTAATTCAAAGTGGATCAAAGACTTAAATTTAAGGCCTAAAACTGTTAAGTTCTTAGGAGAAAATATAGAAAAACATGTCCTTGACATTGGTCTTGACAATGATTTCTTGGATAAAATACCAAAAACATAGGCAACAAAAGCTAGAATAAACAAGTGAGCCTACATCAAAATAAAGAACTTCTGTACAGCAAAGGAAACAATCAATAAATTGAAAAGGCAACCTACAGAACAAGAGAAGATATTTGCAACACATATATCCAATAAGGGGTTAATATCCGAAGGCAGTTTTCAATTAAAAAGTGACATGTGCAGAGATATAAGAAGCCAAGCAAAGAGTAGCTATTAAGCAGATAAGCTGGAATCTCACTGGACTGAGAAAGACAAAAATTGACAAGTCCAGATCTACCAATGCAAGCATTTTAGGACTAATATCCTGACAATTAGCACGAACTCGAGGCCCAGCAAACAGACTTTGTTTCCCTTTAAGACATTTGCCCTTTTATAGGTGGGGCAGCTGGGATATGGAGAAAGCAAATAGAAAGCTGTTGATAAAATTCTGAATAGCTAAGCAGTTATTGGTGGTCTCATGGTACTGGGGAGAGAAATTGTGTGTTTACAGTCTGGTAGAGGATGGTCCAGCTAAATAGCCCATTATATATTCAGGGCTCTGAGAGTTTAAATTTTGAAAGTAAAGGATAATCGGAGATTTGGAGGCCCTCACAAAGACTAAAACTCATCTGTAAACCAGTTCAGCTTCTGATTGGATTAAGGTTCTGTGTTCCTACTCCAACTGTCTACCAGAACCATGCCCCTCCCACCACACACAAAACTGTTCTGAAGATCATACCAAGAAACTCTGTATCTTTTCATACACAATTCTGTCATTCAATTAAAAGCAACCAGATAAGCCTTCCATATTACACCATGATGCTATAAATAGAACCAGTTTTACCCTCCCACTATTAAACAAATAGAAAACAGGGTTAAGTATGTAGGAAGCTGTATTTAGATATTGGGCAAAGGCAGCACAGGATTTAAGTCCCTCAAAGAAGTGAAACAAATTTAGGTGTACAGAGAAAAGAACAATGAGAATTATCACAGATTTCTCATTAGAAAAACTGAAGAAAGATACAGAGAAAGATACTTGCAGTGGGTTCAAGGAAACAAAACAAAACAAAAGTATCCTTTATAATTTTATATCTAGATTTACTAAAACCTTTTTCAGACAAACAAAATTTGATAGAATTTGTTGCCAAAAGACCTGCACTACAGGAAATATTAGAAGTTCCTCAGGATGAAGAAAAATGAGGTCAGATAGAACATTGAATTTGCACAAGGAATGAGAATGCCTAGAATGGTAAATATATACATTAATATAAAATACAGTTAAATCTTAGTTTTTAATATCTTTAAACTATACTTAAGTAAAAATAATTTAGGGGATTTATAACTTTGATGTAAGAAAAATGTATAACAATAAAGCATAAAGATCAAAAAAGGGGAAATCATATTAAATGTTGTAACGTCCTTACATTATATGTGAAGCAGAATAATATTATTTGAAGATAAGCAGAAAAACATAGAAGTATAACCACTAGCAATGGAAAACACTTATATTTCACCAGAGAATTTAAATCTATAAAAATAATCAACTTTAACTCTACAACTGAAAAATGAGAATGTGATAAATCATTTTCAGTGTATATTAAACAGAGTTGTAGAAAGGATATGTGAACTGGATTGTAAATCAGTAGAAACCATATAGATGTATTAATGTGGAACAGAAAAAGAAATATAAAAAGTCCAGGTATGTATGTATGTATGAATGTAAACTGTTTTTTTTTTTTTTAAGATTTTATTTATTTGACAGAGAGAGACACAGCGAGAGAGGGAACACAAACAGGGGGAGTGGGAGAGGGGAGAAGCAGGCTTCCCGCTGAGCAGGGAGCCCAATGCGAGGCTCCATCCCAGGACCCTGGGATCATGCCCTGAGCCAGAGGCAGACACTTAATGGCTGAGCCACCCAGGTGCCCCTGAATGTAAACTGTTTTATGTTTGAAAAGGAGAAAGACTAAAACATCAGTGATTGAGTAGAAAATTAACAGTAATATAAACCTAAAGAAAGTAGAAGGAAAAAAACAATAAAGATAAAATCAGAAATCAATTAATAGAAAACAAACTTAGAATTGAGAAAAATCAACAAAGCCATAAACTGATTCTTTAAGAAAATGCATTAAATGAACAAACCACCCAAGACTGATACGTGTGTGTGCGCGTGTGTGTGTATGTGTGTGTGTATGAGAGAGAGACAGAGAGACAGAGAGACAGAGGCAGAAAGAGAAAGAGGCAGAGAGAGAGTGAAACAAAGACAGAGAGACAGAGAGAGAGGAACATATTACCAATATCAGAAATAAGAAAGAGTAAATCTCTACTGATTCTACAGACAATAAATTATGAAGAACTTGATGCAAATAAATTTGAAAAATTAGGTGAAATAGGCAAATTTATAGAAAAACACAACATACCAAGACTGACAAGTAGAAAATTTATGCAATTCTTTATCTATTAAATAAATTGAATCTTGAATTAAAATCTTCCCACAATGAAAACTTTAGGTCAAATGACTTCAGCATAGAATTGTTTTGTATCTCTAAGAAATAATCCTAATTCTAAACAAACGTCTAAAGAATAAAAACAAACCAAAAAAAACCCCATCACAATCTAAATTGTTAAATGAAGCCAGCATAACTTTGTTAACAAAACCTACTAAATATATTAAAAGAAGAGAAACTACAGGCCACTTGTCACCCTAATAAATATTAGGTATAAGAATTCCTTAAAAAAATTAATTTATTCTAGAGACCTACACAAAGGAGAATACATCATCACTGATTTGGGTTTATACAAGGAAAGCAAGGATATATAAACATTCAATAACCAATTTCTTTTTATTATATTAAAAGAATAAAGGGAACAATATTATCTTCATTTCAACAAATGCAGATAAAGCTTTTGATCAATTCAGTTCCCTTCTTGATAAAAATTAGACTAAGAATAGTAGAAATCTTCTTTAATTTGACAAAGGGTATGTAAAACACAAAAAGAGAAATGACGAGAGCTTCGTAGGTACTTTGGAAATACTGAAATTCTATACAATGTCATTAAAAATGAGGCTAAGATAACTGCTATCACTCCTTTTCAACATTGCATGGAGTCTCCTACTATGAGCAATATGTCAAGAAGATATTTCTTCAAAGAAGATATATGAATGGCCAGCATGTACAGGAAAAGATGCTCTACATCACTAGTCATTAGAGAAATGCAAATCAAAACCACAATGAGATATCACCTCACACGTGTTAGAATGGCCATAATCAAAAAGACAATAGATAACAACTATTGATGTGGGTGTGGAGAAAAGAGAACGCTTGTGCACTGTTGGTGGGAATGTACATTGGTGCAGCCACCATGGAAAACAGTCTGGAGGATCCTCAAAAAATTAAAAATAGAAATATATGACCCAGCAATTCCATTTTCAGGAGTATATCCAAAGGAAATGAAAATGCTAACTAAAAAAGATATCTGCACACCCATTTACATAGCAGTATTTACCATAGCCAAGATGTAGAAACAACCTGTGTCCATTGATGCATAAATGGATAAAGAAGTTGTGGTATATACATACAATGGAATATTATTCAGCCATAAGAAATAAGGAAAGCCTACCATTCGTGACAATATGGATGGACCTGGGAGGCATTATGCTAAGTAAAATAAGCCAGGTAGAGAAAGCCAAACACTGTAGGATTTCATTTACATGTGGAATCTAAACAACAATAGCATCAATAAACAACCTAACTCATAGAAAAAGAAATCAGACATGTGATTACCAGAGGTGCAGTGTAGTAGGGGAAGGGAAATTGGAGGAAGGTGGTCAGAACGTACAAACTTGCAGTTGTAAGATAAATAAGTACCAGGGATGTGAGGTACATCATGATGCCTATAGCTAATGCTGTTTTATGATGTAAAGGGAAGTTATTAAGAGAGTTAACTCTAAGAGTTCTTAGCACAAGGAGAAAAATTTTTTTCTTCTTTATTTTCTTTTTATTGTATCTATATGAGAAAATGGATATTAGCTGAATCTATTATGGTAATCATTTCACAGTATATGTAAATCAAACCATCATGCCATAGGCCTTAAACTTATACAGTGATGCATGTCAATTATTTCTCAGTAAAACTGAAAAAAAAAAAAAAAGAAACTAAAATAGAAGATATATGTTCACAAACTAAGGAAATGCAATTGTCATTATTCACAGAAAATACATTTACGTATTTGGAAAATCCCAAGAATGAATCTACAGATGAACACATTTAGAATTGAAAAGTTGGGCGCCTGGGTGGCTCAGTTGGTTAAGCAACTGCCTTCGGCTCAGGTCATGATCCCGGAGTCCCGGGATCGAGTCCCGCATCGGGCTCCCTGCTCAGGAGGGAGCCTGCTTCTCCCTGACCCTCTCCCCTCTCATGTGCTCTCTGTCACTCTCATTCTCTCTGTCTCAAATAAATAAATAAAATCTTAAAAAAAAAAAAAATTAGAATTGAAAAGTTAACTTAGCAAGGTCATCTGATAACAGGTCAACATGTATATAATGGTTAATTGAATATCACTAATAATTGGAAAATTAATTTTGAAAAATATGTCATTTTCATTAGCATCATAAATTATTAATATCCCAGGATTAAGTCTAACAATAGATTTTCAAGTCTTTTAGGCAGAGCACATTACTGAGAATAATGAATTAACCAAATGAATTGGGAGAGGGGTGTATCTATCCTTGTTGTAGGAGATTAAGTATGATTAATGTTTCAGTTCTTTCCATACAATTTATAGATTAAGTTTATTCCGAATGAGGACCTTAGCAGGTATTTTTTTCTTGAAACTTGAAAAGTTGATTTTAAATTGTACATGGAAATGCAAATGGCCCAAAAGAATTGAGTTGAGGGGATTTTTTACCACCACAGTGGTATAAGAATAACAAATAGGGGGTTACCTGGGTGGCTCAGTCGGTTAAGCGTCTGCCTTCGGCTCAGGTCATGATCCCATCGGGAAGCCTTCTCCCTCTCCCCCTGCTTGTGTTCCCTCTCTCGCTGTGTCTCTCTCTCTGTCAAATAAATCAATAAAATCTTAAAAAAAAAAAAGAATAACAAATAGGTTCTTGGAACAAAATAAAGAGTTTAAATAATGACAAAGGAGACATGGAGGTGCTGCGAGGAAAAGATATTCCTTTTAATACATTGTACTGGGCCAATTGGATATCCAAGCATTATAAAACGTATTTTGGCTCTTGCTTCGTATCATAAACAAAATTCAGTTATAAGTGGATTGTTGATTGAAATGTGAAATGTAAAACAGTATCTTCTAGAAAGTGCTGTCTAACAGAAATAAAATGTGAACCACATATGTAATTGATTTTATCGTACATTTTATTTGATGCCATCTATCCATGATATTATCATTTCAACATATAATCAATGTAGAAATTAATGAAATACATTACGTTCTCATTTTCAAGCAAATTCTTCAGAATCTGGTATATGTTTTACATTTATAGCACATCTTAATTTTGACTAGCTATATTTCAAATGCTCAATAACCACACATGGCTAGCAGCTTCTGTACTGGGCAGGGCTGTCCTAGAAGATAAAAGATATAATACCTTCATGATCTTTGGGTAGGCAAAGATCTCTTCAATAATCACAGTCTTAACTATAAACAAAAATAGTACCTTAAATTTAAGAACTTCTATTCATTACAGACCATTAAAGGTAAAAAGCAAGCCTCAAAGTGGAAGATGGTATATATTATATTAAATATAATGTAGCATATATTATATTTGAATTATATACACACACATTTCAGGTTCCTCAGCCTTGGAACTATTGACTTTTTGGACCACATATTCTTTGTAGTTGGTGGGCTATCCTCTTTGTTGTAAGATGGTTAGTAGTATCCCTGGACTTTTCCCATTGGATGATTTTAGCACCCCTCCAGTTGTGACAAACAAAAATGTCTCTAGACATGGCTAAGTGTTTCTCAGGGGATAAAACAACCCACAATTGAGAACCACTGATACATAAAGTGAATACGAATCAATAAAAAAAATGATGGATACAATTCAATAGAGAACACAGGGAAAATATTTGAATAAGCACTATTTTTTTTTTTTTAGAGAGGGAGAGAGAGAATCTTAAGCAGGCTCCATGCTCAGCGCAGAGCCTGAGACAGGGCCCTATCTCACAACCCTGAGATCATGACCTCAGCCAAAATCAAGAGTCAGATGTTTAACCGACTGAGCCACCCAGGTGCCCCTTGAATAAGTACTTCTTAAAAGATTTTCAAATATCCAAAAAGATACAAAAAATATAAAAACATTCTGAGCCTCATTATTCATTCAGGAAATGCAAAGTAAAACCACAATGTGATATGACTATACTGTAGCCAAAATGGCTAATTTATACACAATAACTTATACATGGTAACAAGTGGAGCAAATGGAAGTCTGTGGGACAGCTGGGAGCCTTATAAACCCCTGGTGGGAGCTTATATTTGTACAATCACTTTGGAAAACTGGCAGTATCTACTAAAGCTGAGCATATCATACTCTGTCGCCCAACAATTCTATACTTAAGTACATTCTCCTACAGATAATTGTCTGTATGTGCATTAAAACATGACTACAGAGATGTTTATAATAGCATTATTAATAATAGCTTACACCTAAAAACAATTCAAATGTGTAAAAATAATTGTTGAATGGAATGTAGCAATGGAAATAAATGAACTACGGCTATTTGCAATCATATGGATCAATTTCACAATCATAATGTTGAGCAAATAAACCAGACATTATAAAATATGAACTGTGTAATTCTATTAATAAAAGTTCAGATGCAGGTAAATACAATCTATGGCGATAGAAAAACAATTCCTTGTGGAGGAGGGAGGAAATAGTATCTGGGATGGATGGGACACTTGGGGCAATTAACAGGGCTGGTAACTTGTCTCAGAGATGGTTACACTTTGTGAAAATTTATGATTTACCCATTATTTTTGTTCAAAAAGTTTAAATTGAGCCTTTTATTTATTTTTTTGATGATTTTATTTATTTGACACAGAGAGAGAGAGAGCACAAGCAGGGGGAGTGGCAGGCAGAGGAAGAGGGAGAAGTAGGCTTCCCGCCAAGCAGGGAGCCCGATGTGGGGCTTGATCCCAGGACCCTAGATCATGACCTGAGCAGAGGGCAGAGGCTTAACTGACTGAGCCCCAGGTGCCTCTAAATTGAGCCTTTTAAATATCATCATGTAAGAAGGAATACTTTTTAATAAATTATAAACTAGTCTGTCTCATCTTGCTCACTCTAAATATTTATGAAAATATTTTTTAAAAGATGCATAGAAAAATAGTTAGAAAATAAACAAATATCTTTTTTTAATGAGTAGATAGGCAGAAGCCTGTAAGAATACTGCAGAGATAATATTTCAGAAATGATAAATGTATGCTTGGCATTTTTATACCTACCACTCTTGGAGCTTTTGGGTGGGTGTGGCACAAAGCCTGAACCAGCTGCTGACCTGCTTCTATATTGGGCTGCAGGGGCCTTTTCCCTCAGAATATGGTTTAAATCTCTGTGTGTCCAAGGGGCATGTGTAAGAGAAATGTGTTCCTAAGCATGAGCATACAAATTGGTAGTATCTTTTTTAAAAAATAAAATGGAGAAAACAGTGATTAATCTCAGTATCTTTGATAAACTCATATGAATTACTTGAGCAATGTTATCTCCATGAAACAAGCATATTTTTATTAATAAATGGCAAATATAGGAAATGTTTTATGAAAATGGATTAATCTTTTAAGATTACTTTTGTTTTCAGAAACCCAGAGTTTATAGGAAAAAAGCTTAATGCAAGCTCAATTGGAAAATTAAACATTATGTGAAATATAACATAAAAATGTTGATTATTATTTTAATGTATATGAAGGACTAGTAGTATACTTAGCACATTCACAATAAATATATGTTGAATGGCTGAATGAATGAATAAATTATACACGACTACCAAAATCTAAATCTGACCAGGGGAAGGCTCCAGGGCAATAGTTCATTATCCTTGCAGGAAGCAGTCCAATTTTCTAAAAAGCAGCTTCTCCTGGTTATAGATGTTTAGATGATATCAATCACTTCTTTTCATTTTTGGTTTATTAGATAATTGACCAAAAACAAAAACAAAGCATAATGAACTCTTTGTTAGACTAAGATGGAAAAAGGAAGGTAGGGTAAGTATTTAAACACAACTGGATTATGTTTTCAACTGTGTAATCACCAGAATACCCCTGCAAAGGAAAGCCGGTAACTTTGAAATGGAAATGATTACTGAAATGCACTTCTAAAACCAAAGTTGAAAGAAAATCCCTCTTTAGCTTAACTAATTAGCACCTCTTCCCTTGAGTAATGTATTTGGTGGTTTCTTTAAACTTCAATGTCACCATTTTAAGGTGACATAACAGATAATATACAAACACTTTATCACATATCAGCCCTTGTTTTAGCAATTGGCACTCAAAAGAACAAACCACAAACATCGGCATGAATGTAAGAGGATATGTTTTTCCAAAGAAATGTTTTTATTAGAAATATGTCATATTGGTGTAGCTGTTTGCACTTTAAGCACTTTTATGTTTGTTTTATTCTCGTGACATCTATGTTTAGTGACCAGGATTATTATTTCTAGTTTTTAGGTAAGGATATGAAGTGTCAGATAAACTTGGTGACATTCTCATGGTGTCTCTTACAAATAGCTTCTCAGAGAACCAGCACTAGGAATTGGTGTTGCATTTCTAGTCCAAGACTTTTATTTTTCCCTAGTGCATCATCACTTCTGTTTGTTTAAATGATATGGTAACAACCTGATATTTTTATATATCATTTTAAAATAATACCAGTTTATATAAACACACTGGACTTCAAATGAATGATCATATATATACATGATCCAAATAACTGAGTATTAGAGGTATTATCTAGTAGGTTTGGGTAGATAACACTGACAAATACCTTTTGAAATCTACAGAATTTTAAATTATTTAGAGTTATTAAATTGATAAAAACTTAATATTTATTCATTGAGTAATCAATCTCGTTGAGATCTAGAGTGAAACTCTATCAGTGGGTTAGTGACAAATGGAGGATTCTGAACTGCTTTCGGTGGTCAGGGGCAAATAGGCAGGTATGGGAAAGGGACAGATTTTGATGAGTCAAGAATCCCTCTAAACACATCTCTGTCATGAGGAGTCATGAGGACTACTTCTGCCTCCTCCTTGACGGTTATCCTGAGTTGATAGGGACTTTATTTATTGACCTAAATTTTCTGAGTACTTGCTATGAGCTAGGCACTCTGCTCAGTGCTAGGGACATAAGGGATACGGTATAGTACGGCCCTTAATTAGCTCATAATCTCCAGGTGGAAACAAACATGTAAAGTCCCATATTTACAGTTCAATATAACAAGTGCTTTAATAGAGGTTTATAAAAATGCCATGGTAACCCAGGAGATTAAATTTGCAGCTAAGAAGTAGAGATGTGCAAATCTTAACAAGTAGGCAGCATTAGCATATATCTCTAGGCATAGTGACAAAAGAGTCTGTTCTGGACAGGGAAAATTGCTTATATATTGGTATAGCTTAGAGTATTACTGGAAAGAGTGGGAAATTGTGTATGGCTGGTGCTGGTGCTTAACTTATGCTCTGGAGATAACAGTAGTAGAATATGAACAGGGATATATAGGTTGCTGTAAAGATCCCTATTTGTAACGGTAAAGAATGAAGACTTTGTAGGTAAAGGAAAACATTAGATTTGGGGAGAGTTGCTAGATAGGAATTATGATTTAGGAAAAAAAAAACTAGAGGCAAAATGCAGGATGCACTGCAAAGTAAGATGGAATCGTACTGTTAGGCATGTCAAGTTATATCATATGAAGTTACAATATCTTAAATGCTTTTAAAATTTCATACCAGAATTAAAATGTTGACCATTCATCTTAAGATCACCAAGGGCGGGCGCCTGGGTGGCTCAGTTGGTTAAGCGACTGCCTTCGGGGCAGGTCATGATCCTGGAGTCCCAGGATCAAGTCCCGCATCGGGCTCCCTGCTCAGCAGGGAGTCTACTTCTCCCTCTGACCCTCACCCCTCTCATGCTCTCTTTCTCATTCTCTCTCTCAAATAAATAAAATCTTTAAAAAAAAAAAAAGATCACCAAGGGCTATAAGGCTTAATGAGAGTGCTGAGTGCTGACACAATGTGATAGAGCTAAGAGGAACAGAGTGTGGTGAGTAAGAGCATTTGCTCTAGATACATATATATCTAGATCAACTTCTTTGTATTCATGTGACTTGTGCAAGCGAGGTAAAACTCCCTATACATGAATTCTTATCTGTAAAATGTGGAAAATGGTAATATCTTCTCCATTTAGCTGTTTTGGAGATTAAATGCATTATTGCATGTGAAGTATGTCAGCTGTAATTATTCCACAGTGGTTTTCAACTGGGGGGTTGATTTTTCCTCCCAGGGGACCCATAAAAATGTCTGGAGACATTTTATTTGAGGTTGTCACAGCTGGGAGGGTATGTGACTATCATTAGAGACCAGAGGATGCTTCTGAAAAACCTGCAATATACAGGATAGCCAGCCATGACGAAGGGTTATTTGTCTTAAAATATCATTAGTGGCAAGACTGAGAAACCCTGCACTAGAAAATGCTAATTTTTCTGTCTGTGTTACTCCAGGGAAATTTTGGTCAGTCAGCTAGGAAATAAAAGCTTGATTCACAGAACTGTTAGATCCAGATATGATATGGGGTAAAAAGATGGAAAAGTTCCCAATATTCTATCAGTCATAGTAATTTGCTAGAAGCACAGAATTTTTTTAGAAAATCAGAATGTAGAAAGCTTGCAGAGTTTCCAGGAGAGTCAGAGACCTGGGCTTGATTGCCTTAGAGCCAAGAACAAAGCAGCAAGTTACGATTCACTCAGAAAAACAAACAAAGAAACAAACAAACAAACAAACAAACCCAAATCCAATAACACATAGTGCTGCTACTTCTAACTGCTGCTTCGCGTGTTTGATTCTCGGTACCAACATCCAGATACTTCCCTGCAGACATCTCCAGTGAACTGATTGCCTTTGCTGTGTGCTTGGCAGATCTGACTTCTCTCAGATGATCACCACTTAAAGAGGCTGATTTCTTTCTCCTGGCCTTTTGTGGGTGCATCAGATCAACAGAGCAGAGGTAACATGAGAACTCTAGCTCAAGGGAATCTTGGAAATTAGATTTTAAGCTAATCCACTTGACCTCTAATCTATTTACTCTCTTAGAGAAGGAAACAAACTCAAGTTACTTTAGTGCTCATTTAGTATCCTAAATATCCTTTAACTTATGTTGTGACTCAAAATTTCCATCTTTAGGCATATGAGCTCCTACTGGTACTGCCTGTACTCTTCCACTAACTTTAATGATAAGATCGGGCAGTTTTAGGACATACCTCAGAGAACACACCCCTTTGCCTTAATAACCAGTAATAACCAGTATTTCGGTCATCAGACCAAACATCTGAATTTCCCATTCATCCAGAGGCAGCAAGAGCTCATTTTTGAGTAAAGCATCTATGGGTTGAATTGTGTCCTTCAAGAAAGATATGGTAGAGTATTAAATCTCAGTACCTCAGAATGTGACCTTACTTGGAAATAGCCTCTTTACAGAGGTAATCAAGTTGGGGGGGGTGGGTTAGTCTGGTGATGGGTATTAAAGAGGGCACGTACTGAATGGAGCACTGGGTGTTATACGCAAACAATGAATCATGGAACACTACATCAAAAACTAATGATGTAATGTATGGTGATTAACATAACATAATAAAAGAAAAGAAAAGAAAAGAGAAGAAAAAGAATGAAATTATCGGGGTCGACCCTAATCCAATATGATTGGTGTCCTTATAAAAAGGGGAAATTGGACACAGAGACAATTTTGCATACACAGAAAATGATGTGAGGACACAAATGGAGAAGATGGGTATGAGACTATAGGGGCATCGACAAGCCAAGGAGTGTCAAAGATTGTTGGCAAACCCCAGAAACTAAGAAGCAAGGAAGAATTCTCGTGTCTAAACTGTTAGATAAAGCATAGCCCTGCTTATACCCTGATTTCAGATTTCCAGCTTCCAGAACAGTAAGACAATACATTTCTGTTGTTTTAAGTCACCCAATTTTTGGTACTTTGTTATGGTAGCCCTAGGAAACTAATACAGCATCCTTCCCTCAGGTTTCAAGGCCAGTGAACCAACAGAGCCTATAAGCATGAAAATGCAAAGCATTTGTCTCAGACCTATAAATAAAAGTAGTGTCCTCCAGTAGAATGGTAGGGTAGGTCATCAATTACTGTGTTTAAGAAGTGAAAGGGAAGTAAGTAGAGGCCCTCTTGAGGAATCTATAAGCTATATGAGCGCTGGAACCTGGTCTTATTTACTAGTAAATCTTTAGAGATTATAACATTACCTATACACATGAGATGCTCGATACTTTTGCTGAATTAAAAATGGAAATGAGAAGATGGTGAGTTCTAAAAATTTTAGAAATATTTGAAAGTAGGGCATATTTATTCATGACAGAAAAGAGCCCATTTAAAGGAAGAAATCATAGATACAAACAACAAAAGTTAATTAACAAACCAAAGTACTGGTGTAGACAAAAGGAGCTAGAACCAAAAGGCAGGTAGAAGAGTTAGTTTTACAAATGTGTCAGGATATTTCTTCTTTTAAAGCATGAGCTGGTGAGATGTAGATATAATTCTAGAGGTGAAAATGTGGAAGTTGGGAGAGTTCATACAGATTGGCTTCTAATTTCCTGGTAAAGTGGGGACCTGGCAGCCTGCCAAAAATAACTGGACAAGGTGGGGGCATAGGGCTTGAGAAATATGGGCAAGATTTGGAATAGTCACTAAGGGAAATGAGAAAAGTTGTTGATGAGTATTAAGTAAAAGGATTGCCAAACAGAACTGAGGGGCCAACTGAGGTTGAAAATTAAATTTGTAATGGAGACAATCGGCTCCGTTATGTGATTTTCCCTAACAGCATTTGGCAACCTGGGAGCAAAAGCAGAGAAAATGGATGTTAGGGTTGGAGAGTGGTGAGACAGGTGAGGCAGATGGTCAAGAGGGTGATGGATGAGAAGGTGCTACCAAGAGTGTATTTGAAATGATGGATCATGGGGTCCAGGGTGATTATGGAAGGAAGAGCTGCCAGGAGGGGCTGATACAGTTACGGAACAAAAAGGAGTGGCCAGACACAGGTTTCAGTGAGGTGTAACAGTAGGTTCATTGGGAGGAAGAAATTGAGGGGGTGGGGGACAGAGGTTGTGGTCAGATGGAGAATTTCAGTGTTCCAATTTCCTAAGAGTCTCATTCATCATTATAAACAAACCTTTACTAAATGGGAAATAAGCACACAGTCCCACATTTCTAGGTCAAAGATTCTATTCCTGTTGCTCATCTTCTTGAAGGAAAATAGAATTAGTGGCTATTATTTGGGATAGGAAGAGGAATAGTTTCGTGAATAAAGTTTAAAAATTAGTGGAAAAGTAATTTCAAATTCCCTTATCTATGTGATTAAAAGCTGAGAACTTTGTACATCTACTGTCAAAAGTTTCCTCTTTTGTCCTAATTTCACCCTTCTAAAATACCAGGTTTTTTTGGACCTGCTAATTAATAATGCATTTGAATGCTACAAAATGTCCATGTATTACCAGAAAGAGGGTGATTTTCTTCCTCCTAAAACAATTCAATAACCTATTTCCTGCCCCTCGAACCTTTCTCAGCTACTCACAAATAGGTTTTTTTGGGCTGATTTTAGTTTCTAATGTAGATTTCTTAATCCTATAGTCTGAAATATGTTAGATCTTACTCAGTGTTCTCAAGTAAATTGTATTTTTCTGTAAAGGAGCATATTTCTAAAATCTAAAAGTAACTGGTATAGTTGAACAAGTTAAAAACATAGTTTGTTAGGAAATTCTACTAAGTAAAAATTAATCAAAAATTGGAGTTACTTGTCCTGATAAGTAGTGCTATGCTTGGAAAATAATTAGGGTAATAAAAATATGAATTGTAACTTAAAGCTTTGGAGCTTATTGCCAGAAGGGTAAAAGTTTGGTAGAATCAGATTCTATAGAAACTTGTACCTCAAAGTACTGAGATGGACCTATAGAGACCAACAGCATTTGCTGAATAAACTCATTTACCCAGTGGTGGCTAATGCCAGAAACACTTAAATTCAATCTACATATCTCAGTTAAAGACATAACACTGGAAAAAGAAAGGTAATTGTCTGCCCAGTTGAATCAATCTGAAACTGCTTCTTTAATCTTCTGTATATTTCTGCTCTGCAAAGGTTGGGAGGTATTTAGGATAATTTGAGAAAGCCCAAATGGAACAGAAAGGATCCAAAAAAAGGAGGAAAAGATATATGAAACAGAACTGAAAAAACTTAACTTGTGTAATCTCGGAAAGAGAAAACTGAAGTGAGCCATGTTCACAATCTATAAATAATACCTCCTGGGTAACAATATAATGAAAGAAGGGAATTATTCATAGTCTCAGAAGACATGAGGACAAAGAGCAATGACTGGAAGCTAAAGAAAGAAAAATTTAGGTTAAATATTAAGAACACGATATGAAAGGTGGCCTATTCCTGTTAGGCTAATGTGAATACAACACTTTTTGTCCTACAACATAATAATTACCTGAGAGATTAAACAGTTTTCCAGAAAATTTCCTGTTTTTTTTTAATTGATAAATTTCTTCACTTCGATGTTAGAGCTTCATTAACCACTTTAACCTGAAAATTAACCAGTAGAACAACTCCCACTGGAAACTGAAAAAAATAAACCAATTATCCAAATAAATGGAAAAAATATGAAAGTAATTTGAGAGATATATGCAAATTTTTAACTCAGATCAAAAATATGTCATCCATGTTGCAGATTTACTGCCACGTGAAAGCTAAAAGCACACCATTCAGAAGATACTTAAAGAAAATCGTTGAACTCTGCCAAATGCCATATGAGCTGGTTAAAGTAGAAAAAAATTAGTTTCTTTAATAGAAGGATATTTTTGGGGAAAAAAGTCTGGGGAAGGTCTAGCAAATGGAGAGGATTAACATTGAAGTTAATGGAGTAAATTTGGAATCAGAGAAATTTGGACTTGAATCTCTATTTCAGCACTTACTGTGTGATCTTAGACTTAAGTTCCCTCTATCTCAATACCTCTATTGTAAAATGATGACGTGTAAACCAGAGGGTTGTTGTGACAATTAAATTCCATATGATAATGTGTGCAAAGTGTTCTACCTGATAGCTGATAGTGCTCAATGAATTGTCATCTTTGGATCAAATGTGATGGAAAATGGATAGAGGGACAAACAGTCATATGCACACATGATAATATGATCAACTAGCAGAACAAACCCTCCTTTCCCCCTCAACTCTTTCCATTCCCTCTTCCCTCTTCCCCTTCCCTGCTTCCCTTAACCATTTGTTTTTATTATGTAGGCAAATCTAACTGTTAAGTGGGAAGTATCTGTTTTGCAGAAAATCTCTATCAATGCCAAATTCCATCATGATCCCTATGAAAATCTTTCTGCTAAGTTAAGCAAAATAAAAAGTAAGATTTCACATAGGAGAATGTACTCTTGTTAATCACATTTAATTTTGGTAATATATGGCTTGATATTCTCTATTAAGATTGATATTAAAGTTACTAATCAGTGAATTAGCTACAGCTAGGAAGTAAATGAAACTTTGAATATATGAAATATTTTATTCAGATAAAGCAGAGGTAACTACAGACTTGTTTTTCCACAAAAATAAGAAGATATTGGGATGCCTGGGTGACTCAGTCGGGTAAGGGTCTACCTTCAGCTCAGGTCATGATCCCAGGGTCCTGGGATAGAGTCCTGCATTAGGCTCGCTGCTCAGCGGGGAGCCTGCTTCTCCCTCTCCCTCTGCTGCTCCCCCTGCTTGTGCTTTCTCCTGCTCTCTGACAAATAAATAAATGAAATCTTTAAAAAAAAAAAAAAAAAGAAGATATTATAGCAAGCATCACTAAAAGGAACTTTTGGTTGGTATGGGTGCCTAAGACTAGGAGTAAGCATTGTCTTTATCTGAAATGATCTTTTGGTGGCTCAGTTGGTTAAACAACTGCCTTCGGCTCAGGTCATGATCCTGGAGTCCCGGGATCGAGTCCCGCATCGGGCTCTCCCTGCTCAGCAGGGAATCTGCTTCTCCCTCTGACACTCCTCCCTCTCATGCTCTCTGTCTCTCATTCTCTCTGTCTCTCAAATAAATAAATAAAATCTTGAAAAAGATTTTTAAAATGATCTCTTACTTTGGCCTTTCCTTGAATTATCTTTCTACAGTCAATATATGATCCTTTTTACTAATCAAAACAAGCCGCATAATTGCATGAACAAGAAACAAATCGCAGTATTTTCTTAAAATGCATTACTCCTACCAAAAAAAAAAAAAGTAGAATTTCAGGTCTAAAAAAATTGTTTAGTAGACTGACACCAAACGGACATCAAAGAATGTGTTTAAATTTATCCTTTTATTAAATACTCATTTAAAATGTTGGCATTGCTTTGGGTTTAATCCTAAAAAGTATTTCTAAAAATATATGTCAGAAATTTGACAATAGCCAAAAAAGAGTAAAATAAGGAAAGTAATAAAAAAAGTCTATAATTGTATCTCTATGACCATGTCATTGGAAAGATCTGCTTAAATAAGATGCAAGAATCACAAATCACAAGAATAAAAATAAGTTAATTTGATTACAACACAGCTAGTAAGTTCTATTTAACAAAAGAGACAATAGATAGTTACCACGTACAGGGATCTCCTGAAAATCAATAAAATAAGATGAGAAACTCACCATAAAAATGAGTTTATTTTTTAATCACAGATTAATCACAAACTGAAATTCAAATAGCTCAGAAATACTTAGAGATGTTTTAAATTAAGGCAACAAAGAAACCACTTATTGGCTAACAATTGAATAATGGGTAAAAGCAAGTGTTAGAGATGTGGAAACTCTGGTAGATGAGACTTTACACTAATGTAGGTATTGGGGAGTTATCTGGCAGCTCTCTGTTACATTAAGGGTATGAAGTTCCTATGACTACAAAATTTTACTTCTTAGAAAATATCCCAGAGATTTCCTTAGGTAATATCATGAGAGGACACTCATGAGGACTTCATCACAGATTTGCTTGTGGTAGCAGGCAATTGTATATAATCTAGTTGTTCATTTCAGGAGTAATACTACATAAGGAAGAGAAGTAAATGACTGGTAAGACACACAGCAAAATGAGTAAATCATAAAAAAAAAAGTAATGAGGTGCACTGGAGTGGCTCAGTTGGTTGAGCATGGGACTCTTGATTTCGGCTCAGGTCATGATCTGAGGGTCTTGGGATTGAGCCCCATACTGGGCTCCCCACTCAGGGTGGAGTCTGTTTGTCCTTCTCCCTCTGCTCTCCCCAGCTCACACTCTCTCTCAAATAAATGAATAAAATCTTTATAAAAAAACATAGTGATTAGTAGAAAAAAAGAGAAAGAAATAGACAAAAGTTTACCCCACAATAAAATGTATTCAAATTGAAATATATGCATATAAAACGATTCTATATGTGTTGCCTCTGTACATCTGTATGGCAGCATAGACAACTTAAAGGATTTATGATAAAGACATAGCTATCTTTGTGGGGAATGGGAGGAGGAGAAGGATGGGAAAAAAGAAAGGAGGAATGAAATAAATAGATAAATGAGAGAAATTTGCCAAATGACAGTTGTATTTTAGGAAATGAAGGAAATTATTAACAATTATTAACTCAACTTTCAGTATCAGAGGTTAAAAAAATAGCAAGGAAAGTGTGACAAATCGTATGTAATATTTATTAAAATTTGTATTTCTACTCGATAATTTGTTCTATGTAGAGTTTCATTGTAATAGCCTTCAGATAGCACACAATGCCAAATTTGGCAATAATATAAAACAACAGAAATTTAGAAAATGAAAAATGCTGAAGCTAATTCGAGACTTTAAAAAGTATACTAGGCACTTCTGGAAATCTGCCCAATTCTCAATGACACCGTTTCTCTGTCAACTGCCACTTCCCTCTGCCTCTCCCTACCCCATTTGTCTCATTAACTGGAGTGAGATTCTGGCAGCCAAACCATGCCCAGGTGGGTCAATAGGGATCTATCGCCCATGAAGTGGGAATTAGGACCCAGAGACAAGGACAGTATCTACTTATCCAGGAACTGAGGAGATGTGATCTGAGGAACATTTCAAGGGTTATATTCTGACTGCTTGTGTACAGAGAGGCAATAAAAAGCCAGCCTCTGCCCAGCATGGAAAGATGTGCAGAAGTGCAGAGAGGGAAAGTAGGAAAAAGAGTACTGTTTGGTTCCTTATTCTAGGTGGTGCTGCAACTAATTTCTCCCAAATATTCCAGCTTTCTTTCAATAAATTCCCCATTTAAAAGAATTATTCCATTAGCTTGAGTTGGCTTCTGAAATTCTCAGCCTAATGAGATTTGAGTAACTATGGTGTAGACTTCCGGTACTCACCCACATCCTATCTTATTTTCTCATATCTTTAACTTTCTCATCTCTCACCCTCAAGTCTAGCATGTCTAGGTCTGGAATCTTGCATAGGTTCTCGGTCTTATATTTTCATCTGTTTCTATGGCAGTGCTTTGTAGCACATGAACATTTATTTAAGTGATAGAAAACAATAAATGCGCCTTCTTCACAAGGAAAAAATAAAGAGCAGAGAAAACTTACTGGCTCATAAGACTGAAAGTCTAAGAATAGTTGGTTTCAAGAAGAGCTAAGTCCAAGGGTGAAATGCTCTTACCAGCAAGGTGACACCCTTTTCTGTGAAGTCTGCTTTCTTGTGCATGGGTTTCTCTTTGCAGACTGCAATGGCAAAGACAATCAGAGCAACTGTGTTATTATATTGTGATAGTGAGCAAACACTAGTGAAAAGTGATTTCCTCTTCATAATTGCTCCAGTGATTTCCAGTGGCCTGATTCTTGTCAAGTGGCTGTTCCTGAACCAATTATAGTGACTTGGATTGATGTGTCTTCACTCAAAGCTACTTAGGATCCAGGGAGTAGTTGAGGATAGCTCCATGCAAAACACATTGACTCAGAAGAGTCGAGGCATGGTCTCTAAGGAAAACCTCAATGTAATGCCAAAGGAAAAAGGGCTAAAGATGCTGGACAAAAACAAAAGTAACCAAATTGATAATTTTAATCTCTCACCTAATAAGGTTTTATAATTCCACATTGAGAAAACCTCAGTTACTAGAGAAAGAAAACCCCATTCAAACCTGAAATTTGTATTGGATTATATAAATATACCACACAAAATGCTCAAAGACCCATCAAATGTGTACCTTATCAAGGGAAGGAGAATAAAAGAATCATGAAGAGTAATAGTGGTAGTTGCTCTTGCTAATTCAAAGAATTATGGGAAAAAATCATAAAGCCTTCTAAAAAATCCTATTTTGGTCTCCTCGACTGCTACTGTTTTTATGTTGAACGTTTAAACACTCCTGTAGGAAGGAAAAAAAAAAAAAAAAACCCAAACACTAACACCTTAACTTTTTTTTTGTTGACTACATTTCTTAGCTCTAATGCAGTTTTTTAAACAGATTTATTTATTTATTTGACAGAGAGAGCACAAGTAGGCAGAGCAGCAGGCTGAGGAGAGGGAGAAGCAGGCTCCCTGCTGAGTGGGAGCTTGATCCCAGGACCCTAAGATCATGACCTGAACTGAAGGCAGACGTTTAACCCACTGGACCACCCTGGTACCCCAGCTCTAATGCAGTTTTTAACCCAAAATATGTCTCAGAATCTACTGACCAGTTTTTATAAAATGTTCCTCTTTGGGCTCCATCCCCACCAACCTCAAAGAGTTTTCCATTACATTTCTACTTCAATAGTGTCAAAAAATTACCCAAGATTTGAAAGCAAACAAACAAGATTACTGGGTATGTTTTCAATTCAGTGCTTATCCTGACTTTCTATTGTCTGATCTCTTTCATAATTTTGTTGGGACAGAAATTAACTTGTAAACCTTTTTCTTAAAATATAGAAATGCAAATAATTTCTATCCTATAGAAAAGATAACTCCAAAGATTGCAAAGATTTATGTCACTATTTGACTTGAACCATGTTTGTTTTCCTATCATTGCCTATAAATACCCAGCCTTTCAAATGCTTTTGGTTTTTACCACTTGCTGGTTCTGTCATTAGTTAGTTAGTAGGTTAAATAAAACTTTTGACACATGCTCATTTTATATTTATATGAGAGTCATGATGACTTTACCTTTTTGAAAATTATAGTTTAAAGTAGTTTACTCTGTCATTTACTTATTATTTATTTTACAGGTTTTCACTGATAATTTACAAATTTATCAAATAGGCTTTTGTTTGTCAAATTTATTTTTGATCAACTGAGCACATGTATTCTTACTTCATAATTTTAAGAACTAAAGGAAAATAATATTTCAACATGGTTTTCTTTTTTTCCCTTTTAAAAGGTATAACAATGTTTTGGGTTCAACTTGGGTCATTTGGGCCAGGCATTTAAAAAACTTCCTGCTGCAAGTGAAAACATAAGAATGAAATATCTTGTTGGCTTCAAGTTGTTGCAATAACAAAGCAATTAAAGTACACATTCAGAATTTCCTCTGAAATATTTTAAGGCGATACAGAAGGTCATGTTAACACATTTATATATCATTTGTGTATATGTTGACTTCCATGTGTGGGAAAAAGCTGAATAGAACAGCAAATATAATATGCCACCTGCTCTTCTAGATAAGAGAAATTTTCATTTCATAAAGAAATACACTTACATATGAGTGTGTATAAACAAAGGTTATTTTTAGACTTTCAAAGCCACAATATTTGAGAAGATGATTTACTATCTTCTTAAAACATCATATTAATGACCCACTTGCCTCACCTGAGGGATTCCTTCCTTCCCACAAGCAGTTTCCCTTAGCCTAATATTGTTATCCACTGGCAAATAATCTGGTTGTACAAAAATACTTATTGGCACCTTTTAAGTTTTTATTTATAAAATTGTCTCTCTACTTAATTTTTATTCTTACATTATCTTTTTTATCCTACTCTCTATTCCTTTATTTCATATTAGATTGCCTTTACAAGAATTTTTTGATTTTTTATTTGCATTATGTAGTATATTTTGGGAGAATTATACAAAATAATATAGACAATATGTAATATATATACCATGTATCACATGGTAGTGATTGTTACAACTGAAGCATAAAAGGTTGAAATTGAACCACTCTCTATATAAATGTAAAAAATCTCAGATAAAAGTTTTGAGGGAATAGGCCAGCTGGCAATTGAATATCTTGGTTATTATATCAAGCTCAGTTCTCTGTAGGATGCTTAAAACATCTTTGTTGAGCTGAATCAAATAGAAATATGGTATTAAGAAGAAAATATTTTTTCAAGTACAATTCCTTCAAATTAGCATGCACAGAGAGTATATCACTGTGCTTGCTTTTATTTGTAACTATTATATGGCAAAGATAATTCAGATTTTTTTAAAAAAAAATTCTTGACTCTTTTGGTAGCCTTGTAAGTATACAAAGAGAGGGATTAAATTTGCACCATTCAAGCTTCTACCCTGGAAATTTTTATGGCTTGCTTTATTTTAATTAGTTTCTAATAAATTAAAAGAATTTATTCAATTGATATTGCTTGCTATTCTTTGTTAAATAAGTGTTGGAACCAAAATGTGATTCGCAAATGAACTTTATAAGCCGAATTCTGGCTTTTATTTCATATTTCATTTTTTTCATTTTTTTACCTTCTCTTTACTATTCTTTCTTATTTTATTCTTTGGAAGAACACTGTCTTAATGCTGCTCAGCACTTAATATAAAACTTAGGTGAAAAGAGGGAATGGTCACTATACATTTTAAAGTATTTCTTAAATTTAAAAAATGTTAACTCATTACTGAGATTATGCATGAATAGGGCATTAGGTTCTTTCTTGCCTTTCTCTTTTTATAAGGTGATTTTTAACAGTCTCACTTGATAAGATGTGGATGGGTTAACCTAAAGTGCACTGTATAGATCACCTCTAGAAAGAGATTAAAGCATATTCTTTATTATCACTGAGTTACAGAGATAGATGCAGCTGCTAATTTAATAGCACTTGGATATGCTATAACTCAAAACAAGTTCAGCCTAAAGATTTCCTTTCACAAATACACTGAAAAGCACACTTTATTGAGCAGAATTTGGTATAGCTGATACTAAGGTGTGGACTAGGCAGTCACCTAAATCGTAAAATTTGGATTCTGCTTATAATAACAATTTCATCATCTCTCATCCCACAATTTTCACTGTATTTTTTTAATTTGAGAAGCCATTTATTATCTTCAAAAGTTCCAAATTACAAGTTCTCTGTATGATAGTTATACTAGAAGGTAAGCTTCAGGAGTTACCATATCTGTCCATACACTGTTCTAATGATTACTAACACCTAGCACACACTTCCTGTCACATAAAGGCCCTTGATACGTGTATGAATGCTTTCTTTTTTTTTTTTTAAAGATTTTATTTATTATTTGACAGAGAGAATGAGAGAGAGAGAGCACATGAGAGGGGGGGAGGGTCAGAGGGAGAAGCAGACTCCCCGCCGAGCAGGGAGCCCGATGCGGGACTCGATCCCGGGACTCCGGGATCATGACCTGAGCCGAAGGCAGTCGCTCAACCGACTGAGCCACCCAGGCGCCCTGAATGTTTTCTTTTTAAATAACTGAATAAATGAACAATGAATAAGGGAATAAACACATTTTAGTCCAATAATTACAACTATGCTCTGGGCTTTGGAAAATAAACATATCTAGAAGGATAAAAGGCATCTCTAAAAAAAATAGCCATCCTAAACACACTTGTTTTATTTTACAAATCTGCAAAATACAGGTTCTGAATATATGTAAAAAGAAAATGTTGGTACAAGATAAATAAGCAAGAGCTACAAGATTGAGTAGGCACATGTATTTTTTTTTATCTTTCCCACAGATTTATCAGAAAGTCCAAAATGAACTATGCTTATTATTAAAAATTTTTGGTTTTAGCATATGTTTAAAAAATCTTAAAATGGTAATGTCAGGTTTCATCCAAACTTAGCTGGCCCTACTGCAAAAAATATCAGGTATTTGCAAAACAGCTGGCTAAGGTACACATATTGGTTTCAGCCATAACTGATTCATTCACTACAAGAATAATATTATAGATTCAGGGAGGTATGCGGTTTTCTAGAATTTTTTATTTTTTTAATCAATATTCTGAAGCTTTGGATATCCATATCTAATATGTGCTATTGATTCAATGCAATGTCCTTTGTATATGTGAGTCTTGTTTCTATAATTTATATTTAGTTATACTTCTGAGAATAACTTGGTATCAGATTTATGTTATAAATCATCAACCTTTTTAAAAATTTCATAGCTCAGTCTTACTTTGTATTTATTTTATTATTTTAAATCCCCTTTGTGACATACCCTTAGGCAGGCATAAGATTTATTTGTGCACATCTGCATGACAAAAAAGAATATTAGTTGTATAATATTTAGCTTTCATCAGTTTTCAAAACATAAAAATCATTTTAGTAATAATTTCACATGTATGTATATATGTATGTATATAGAACTTACATGTATTATATATGTTAAATGTAATTCTATGTTATTTATATAATATATAATGAAGTATATATATTGGAAGGTATTAAGTTGCAAGTCAAAGTTCACTTCTTACCATATATTATTTATGTAAGAAACTACATATGAACAAAAAGAGAATCTCATATTCATAGTTGAAGTCTGTAGCTTATTTGTTGCTTTATAACATGTGTTTTGAGTAATTAGGCTGGGTGGCTACATTTATTGTAGGTAGATTTAATGTCAAATAATATGACATTGAACATTAGATTTATGGCCAATTTATATGTGAACTTTAAGAGAAGATCAAATAAGCCATAAAATAAAACACTATGTATTTTATCACTTGTAATTACTTAAGAAATTGACTCAGGAGAATGCAAATTGCTCATTGGTGTCAATTGCTGAGTTGACAAAAACTAATAAAATATGAGTTAGAAGACAATTTTTAAATGATCTAAATGTAAATGTAAAAATTTAGGCTGGAGATAGAGTGCAGATTTTAAATATATGGTGCTGTGTCTACACAACACATTCTGGCAAGTAATGTATTGAGGCATAAGGCCACAAGCAACAGTTACTTGACAGCTGACTTCCCACATTTATCATGTAGAAAAACTGCTGATTGTATTTCAGTTTTTCACCTGTATACACACAAACAGAAGTATTGATTGTCATCCAAAGCAGCATCTTGGAAAAGATGGGTCACTGATTTTCCCCAAGGAAAGAGTTCATTAAAATACTTCTTTTAAACTCTTACTTTTGGACTTCATTTTGACATAACTGTCCTATAGAGTTTGAATCACAATTCTATCTTGATATTCTTAGACAGCCAGCTATACTCTGACATACTGATGTAATTCATACCTTTCAACAATTGAATAGGAGAAAATCTTCTGAAACTCGACAGTATTAATAAAAGTGTAGATGGTTTACATATCATACACTGCTCATGAAATTTCATCAGGATTAGTACTTCTACATATAGTAGTAACAAAAATTAAAAATTAAATATATTAGTGAATAGACGAACAAATTGTATGAACTGGTGATAATTATCTTTTGAACTCTTGTTGCCCGGGGATTCAAAGATGAGGCTTTCTCAGGGAACTTATAAGATACGTGTGAATTCAAGACAAACACAAAAAATGCTCAATAGCAATATGATTGATACATGAAAATTGAATAGGAAGAAATGTGAAATATAACGTGGATGTAGATGATTAATCAGCAAAAGAAAGAATCAGATCTTCAGCAATAAGAGTTCAGATTGGTCTAGGAGGTGTTACTTAAAGATTTGTAATAGAGGAAGGAATTGAGTTGAGTCTAGAGGAAAGATTGGTTTGCTTGGGTAGAAAATAGGTATCATCTTAGGAAACTAGAAAAATATTGCAACAGATGACTGATGAGCACTTGTGCATGTGTGCTTGTAGACACACTTAGTGTGTCTAGAAGCATGATGAGCTAGAAGAATGAGGCGAGACCTCCTTTTTCTCATTTTGCAGCAAATAATGAGCAAATCCCTGGTATCAGTAAGAAGTTGATGAGTATATTGCCTCTAAATCCAAGTAAATAGAAGATGCTTTATATTGTAATTCAACGTTGTGAAGGAGACAGATGTTCCAGACATGTTAGGTATCAGGAGAATAGATTCAGTCTTTCAGGCAATTTTTAGTATAAGACGTGTGATTCTTTTTTTTTTTTTAATAGATTTATTTACTTATTTGAGGGAGCGAGAGAGAGATAGAGAGGGCGTGGAGGGGGAAGGGGCAGAGCGAGAGAGAGACTCCGGCAGACTCCCTGCTGAGTTATCCCATGACCCTGAGATCATGACCTGAGCCGAAACCAAGAGTCAGATACTCAACCAACTGAGCCACCCAGGTGCTCCAGATGTATGATTCTTAAACATATATTCAGTAGTAAGGAAAGGAAAAAAGACAAATACGATAGCAAGCTGTTAAACAGAGCATAAGACTACCACCGTGGTATTCTTCCTTTGTTACTTCCTGGTCAATAGTGAAATGGAAAACTACAGGAGGTGACCTACCCAGGAAATAGTAAATCTGATTCTTCAGACAACTTACCACATTTTTTTTAAAAGATTTATTTATTTATTTTTGTGAGAGAGAGAGCATGAGCTGGGGGAGAGGCAGATGGAGAGGGAGAGGCAAGACTCCTGTTGAGCAGGAAGCCTGATGCAAGACTAGATCCCAGGACCCTGAGATCATGACCTGAGCTGAAGGCAGACACTTCACCGACTGAGCCACCCAGGCGCCCAACATCCCACATTCTTAAAAGTGACATACATTCATTCTACTGAACAAAGATAAGGATTTTATTTTATTTTATTTATTTTTTTAAAGATAAGGATTTTAGTGCTTGTATTACATTTATAAAGATTTATAAATATGTAAAAGTTCTGCTGTAAATTCAACTTTCATCTCAATAATCTAGGATTTCATCCCAAGTGAAATTCCTGATGTATCAATATAGCTAGTGGCATATGGAATTTTCTTGGATATTTTGGGACTAAAATTCATTAAATGGGCAACTTTACTTTGCCAGCCTAAACAGGCTGACCCACAAGGCATGGAATGACTGCATCCAAAGCCAAAAGGCATGCAGTTACTCAGAGAGGGATAGAAGAAGTGAGAAAGCAAATGGGTAATAGTGGGAGGCCTGTTGGATCTTGGTTAGAACAGCCTCTCTAGTATCTAAAATCTATAAAGAACTTATCAAACTCAACACCCAAAGAACAAATAATCCAATCAAGAAATGGGCAGAAGACATGAACAGACATTTTTCCAAAGAAGACATCCAAATGGCCAACAGACACATGAAAAAGTGCTCAACATCACTCAGCATCAGGGATATCCAAATCAAAACCTCAATGAGATACCACCTCACACCAGTCAGAATGGCTAAATTAACAAGTCAGGAAACGACAGATGTTGGTGAGGATGTGGAAAAAAGGGAACCCTCTTACACTGTTGGTGGGAATGCAAGCTTGTGCAGCTACTCTGGAAAACAGTATGGAGGTTCCTCAAAAAGTTGAAAATAGAGCTACCATATGATCCAGCAATTGCACTACTGGGTATTTACCCCAAAGATACAAATGTAGTGATCTGAAGGGGTATGTGCACCCTGATGTTTATAGCAGCAATGTCCACAATAGCCAAACTATGGAAAGAGTGAAGATATCCATCGACAGATGAATGGATAAAGAAGAGGTGGTATATATATACAATGAAATATTATGCAGCCATCAAAAGGAATGAAATCTTGCCATTTGCAACAACGTGGATGGAACTGGAGAGTATTATGCTGAGCGAAATAAGTCAATCAGAGAAAGACATGTATAATATGTCCTCACTGATATGAGGAATTCTTAATCTCAGGAAACAAACTGAGGGTTGCTGGAGTGGTGGGGGGTGGGAGGGATGGGGTGGCTGGGTGATAGACATTGGGGAGGGTATGTGCTATGGTGAGCACTGTGAATTATGTAAGACTGTTGAATCACAGACCTGTACCTCTGAAACAAATAATACATTGTATGTTAAAAAAAGAGAAGAAGATAGTAGGAAGGGAAAAATGAAGGGGGGGTGGAATCGGAAGGGGAGATGAACCATGAGAGACTATGGACTCTGAGAAACAAACTGAGGGTTCTAGAGGGGAGGGGGGTGGGGGGATTGGTTAGCCTGGTGATGGGTATTAAAGAGGGCATGTACTGAAGGGAGCACTGGGTGTTATACGCAAACAATGTATCATGGAACACTACATCAAAAACTAATGATGTAATGTATGGTGATTAACATAACATAATAAAATTAAAAAATGCAAAAAAAAAACCCAAAACACAAAAACAAGCAAAAAAAATTTTTTAAAAATAAATAATAAATATGGGGGAAAAAAAGAACAGCTTCTCTTAGCTAGATGATTTTTTCACTCAGAGAAGCCTCCTTGAATCCCCGTGTGACCCTGGTGGGATTGAACATTGAATGCAAAGAGAAATCCATAGTCAACATGTACAAATATCCATCCATAACAAAATGAATAAACTCAGTCTGATAAATGAGCAATTAGAACAGCTAAAACTAGGGTGTTTTTCCCTGTTTTTTTTGTTGTTTTGTTTTGTTTTTAATTGAGCATTTTGACTATTTGGGTCAAAATAGTGAATTTGAGATGACAAGAAATAAAGACAGAATTATATATTTAGGTAAAGAAGCCTTGTTGGAATTGATTAAAGTTCAGAACCAAATTATTATTTGCATCTGGCCAGTAAGTGAAAAGAAAAACTGATGATCTGAAAGTATCTGTTTTTTTAAAAATATCAAAAGTTGCAAGATTACTCAAATTTCCATTTATTTATATCCAGAGAAAAGAATCGTGTATATTTTGTTTCATTAAAATGGACTTTAAATGAAACATAATTTGTTCAAAATTTAAAATCCTCACAGAGAAAAATAATTTTAAAAATCTCTATAATTGTGATATAGTAAGACTATTAAATATATTTTTACCATGGCCCAACTCAATTACGGTAAAGCTTTTTCATTTTTAGAATGATGAACTCATAATTTTAAAGATGGCTTATTATAATTTAAAAAGGGGGCAGGGTAGGGGCACCTGGTTGGCTCAGTCGGTAGAGCACTTGACTCTTGATCTCGGGATTGTGAGTTCAAGCCCCATGTTGGGTGTAGAGATTACTTAAAAATAAAATCTTTAAAACATTTAAAAATAAAAAATAAGAAGGGGACAGGGTATAAAACCAATGAGGAAAAACTAGAAAGGAAAATGAGATCTCTGAGGATAATTTTAAAG
The DNA here is from genome assembly GCF_011800145.1 of Mirounga leonina. NCBI lineage: Eukaryota > Metazoa > Chordata > Mammalia > Carnivora > Phocidae > Mirounga > Mirounga leonina. Next base: position 6,188,572 of record NW_023270323.1, read on the forward strand.
AAGAGGGAGATAAAGATTACCAACAGAAACATGATACATTGCTAAAAAGTAAGTCCTCTGTTTGAAAAATGGAAAAAATAAAATTGTAATTCAGATAAATCTATTAAACATATAAACATATTACATATAGATTTTTTTTAAAGTGTATGTAAGAAATAATCTTATACAAAAACAAGAAGGGAATGGGATTCAAAATCAGAGCCATCATTGTGATACTTTCTTTTTTATATGTTATTCATTACATACTGACATTTTATAACTTTCTTAAGAATTAGATCATGTAAGTTAATGATTAATTTAAATTGATCAGTTATTTGAGGTTCATTATGGTGTCAGAGAAGACATCTGATTAGAAACAAATATAAAAGTATACCACCTAATTTGTAAGACACACTGTATTTTTGTTTCTCCTGTCTTTTCATGCAGAATAATTTCTGAACATCACAGCAAGAGCTGTGACTTTTCCTAGTTACTAAACTAAATAAAGTACATTGGGCTTCATGGTCTGTGATGAGAATGGGGTGGAATGAGGATTGGAATTCAGTTAAGGATTTTTAAAGCCCAAAGAATAGATAATGTTCCCATTTAATCAAGCTTTGGATTTTAATCGATTTGGGGATAAGGACACAAACTCCATTGTTTGCTGTTCCATGTCCTTAAATAGTCTCGTGGGAGGAAGTCATCAAAGTGTAATCTGTAAATGTGGAATTAACAAGGCAAAACTAAAGACACTTAGGTTTGCATCATAAATTGTGGCTATTGACTAAATTGTCTAGAGAAAGGTCTAATCTGCTTTTCTGATTATCTGAAAATTTAACCTTTTCCATTTCCCAATTGGAAAAATGTTGGCTCAGCTTTGTCAACGTATCTAGTGCCAATCAAATAAAGGTGTAACTTTAGTTAAAAAATGAATTTCATGGAAGAAACAGTTCTCATTTATACAAAAATTGAGTTTTGCATATGAATGAAATTCCAATTTAAAGAAAGCTGTTTGAGTATTTATGTCAGCTTTGTCTACACAGAGGTCTACTTTTTTATGTAAAAATAAAGTGATTATGGAAAATTATACCACTTTGGAGACTTAAGAATTTTGAAAAAAAATACTTAGCATATTTTCTTCATAAGATGTCACTTCTTAAAAGGCATGAAAGCCTTAATCGTTCCTTATTTTTATTGAAATGAGAGTGGTTAATAGCACTTTATTGAGATTTGTACAGTTTCTACATTTATGTAATTTGACTAGTTTTTCTTAAATGCAATTAACTTTTATGTTTCAGAATGATTTAACAGTGATGGTAGTAAATATCACAAGTTAACTGTCAACTGGTACTTAGAATCATATTCTAGTTGATACTTCAGGGGGGTTGCCTATTATTTGACACATAGACAAGAAAGGCTTTTACATTTTGCATTAGAATTGGTTCATGATAAACAGCAGAGCATTTATATCCTTACCTGTCTGTGAGTCTAATAGGAAAAACGAATTTGTTTACATATGCATATGTATTAATTCCTGTATCCTGGATAGGATAGTTTTATAATATTAAAGTTACAGTGTTAAAATATATAAATTTTAGGAAAATGAATGATTAAAAGTAATTTTAATATTTTCATTCTGTTATACCTATTTGAAGACTAAGAGCAAGAGGTTTTTGAATCATTCTGTAAGTGGGATAACATGACTTATGATATAAAGTAATAAGGTGGTATATTTTGTAAAATTGGGTAGAAACACTCTTGAAATAGAATGTGATTTAGTGTGTTAAAATGTTTTCATTTGGACTCCTGAGGTATCGGTATCTGGAGGATTGACTCAGATCCTGGTCTTGCATATTTGGAAATTTTATCAGTTTGCTCAGGGATTATCAGGGTGAGTGAATGAGGCTAACCAAATTCCTCAGGACAATTTGGTAATCTTAATTCAGGAAAACACTTATTATACATAATACATAAAAACATACATAATTTCTTATTATACATAATATTTTGTTTTTTAAATGTATCTTCAAAAGCGAATCAGTTTGCTTAGAATCAGAGCAAAAGATATGAATATTTTTATTCATCTTTAAATGGAAATGGGAAATCATTTCTGCTGCATCATGTGTCCATGTAAAACACAACTGAGTCTGATTAGGAGAATGCTGGACAAGCACCTTTGTTATTCTATAATCTTTCTAATTCACAACCTATGTACTCAGCACCCCTTTGTTTGTAATACCAGCTTCATGAAGTTTATTTTTTTTTAATTTTAAAAAAGATTTTATTTATTTGAGAGGGAGAGCATGTGAGCAAGGCGAGGGGCAGAAGGAGAGGGACAGGCAGATTCCCCACTGAACGCAGAGCCAGACATGGGACTCCATCCTAGGACCCTGAGATCATGACCTGAGCCGAAGGCAGCTCGGCTTAATCGACTGAGCCACCCAAGCGCCCCCCAGCTTCATAACGTTTAAATTTCTAATATTCTATCTTATCTTAAATGGAACACAATTTAGGGTGGCCACTTTCTATTACATCATGTGAGGCATTTACCTATCAGTAATAAGCTATATCTAAATATAATTAGGACCAGAAAAATTTTTACTAGAAAATTTTTTTCCGTGTATCTCTTCTGTGTTGTTATTTTGTAATTTCCATCTATATGCAGTGAGAGTTTCTAATCTTATCCATGAATTTTGTGGTGCATCTCAGTTTTGAATTTATAGCTATCTCTTTTCTCATTAAACTCATAAAAGAAGTTAGTATTTTCTAAACTCTGATCCAAGAACACTTGTTTTTAACAAAGATTTCAATATTTTTTAGCAAGATGAGAAAAAGAGATTAAGCTTTTTTCTAAGGCTAAATATATTTAATCTGTTTTTGGAGTTACAGCTTTTGTACTTTAATAAAAAGATGTTTATGATAAATATAAATTATAGTACATATATTAATTTCTTAGTGACCTTGGAGAAATAAAATACTAGCAGTTATACATAGGAGTAGCATCGCTTCCTTTTTCCTTCCTCTCCCTTTGGGAATGGGTGCAAAGGGCTCACAAACAGAGTGGCACTGTTGAATGTGTGAGAATCATTCCTGGGAAGCAGATCTAGGAAATTCACCAGAGTGCCCAAATAGTTTAGCTGACCATCTATTTTTCCATAAGAAGGGCATTATAGGAATGAGGAGATAACCTAGCAAGAAGTTTTTGAAATTTGGGGGAAGAAAATATAGCAAGGGCCTCAGCTTGAGTATAAGAGAAATCCATATAGGAGTCAGTTTGTGTAGTGGCCTGTTGCTCTAAGGTCTCCAAAAGCATATTTGCTTTTGAAGACTGAGAAGCCTCACGAGAAAAGAATTCATACTCTATCTCCAGCTCATGGCAATATTGACTGGAACATTTGACACAATTTAAGTGAATTTTTGAAGAACATTTTCCAAATGGGTGGTAGTAAGTTTTTACTACTACTTTTTATATTGTCTTTAGCAATGTAGAAAAAACCCCCAAATTTGTAAACATTTTTGCCCTTTATGCTTTGGGGAAATATTTTCTGTGGCTTAAACATAGATTTCAGTTTTCTTCAACATTATACTGGAAAATGCAATGTATTCTTTCTGGCATACAAGGCTTAGTGTCTATTTGTTTTATCAATCTTTTATTTATACATATAGTAGTTTTCATTTAATAAATGACCCTGATCTGGGCTTCGATCCTAGCTCTGCCATATACAGGCTGTGAGATCAGGGCAAGGCATGGAGTCTTCTGAGCCTTTTTTTCCTCCTGTGTGAAATCTGGTTTCAATATAAATGCTACATAGGGTTCTAATTAAGATCATGTGAGATCCTCCACATTGGTTCTGTCTTCAGAGTGGGGCGCATGTAAGAATGTCAGTCCAAGTTAGTTATTTTTATTAGTAGTGATAGCATATTGTATTGTAGAAAAAATAGCTTATTTTGAGCTTTGTCTTTGGGTAGGCAACCTGTCATTTTTCTGCTAGTTTGCTTATTAAAACTTCATTTCATTCAACACCATTCTCAAGATGTATTTCTCTTTTTATTAATGTTTTATATATTATTGTACTTCTTAGACATAAGCTTGAGTTGCTTTCAATTTAGGAAAGTTTACTTAATCTTGTGTTTGTCTTGTCATTGCTTCTGTTCTAAGGGTCTAGCTTCTTTATCAAAACCTCTGTAATACTTCATCTACATCTCTACTTCTCCAAACATTTGTCTGTAATCAGTATTTTTTCTTTTCTTTTTTTCTATTCTTCAGTAGCATTCATATGCCTCCATTATGTGATGAGAATAAGAATACTTTTTTCTATCCTACTTCAATAACCTCCCCCCCACTTTTTGTAATATGCTTTGTTTCCAAGCAGCCTTTCAGCTGTTATCACCCAGGGTGACAAAAGCATTTAGGGGTAAATATTTGTAAGGAAAGAAAAGTACATGACATAGGGAGAGTTTCTATCAGGCAGGGATGTAAAGCCTTCCTATAAAAAGAAGACTATCTGGGCTTGAGAGGAAGGGTCTTGTCATTGTGGTCTTTGTAATTTTCTATTTTCTTTAGGAAGTAATATAAGATTTGTCTTCCATATACCCACACTTATGTTTACAAACACATTTACGAATGAAAATTAAACAGGTAATAAAGTTAAGAAACATACCTACTTCTAGTTAAAAAACAAAAAACAAAACCTGCTAGCTACATTTATATTATATAAGAATAAAAGGAATGATCACTGAGAATAAAACATTTGAGTATTTGTGACAGTGTTTTATGGGGCACTTATGCTTGTATTAATAAACCACCGTGTACTGTCTCAATTTAATTTAAATGATTTGATGATTTGATCATTCTTGTGGAATAGGGGTTCATTAAAAAATGCTACAGAAGGGGCACCTGGGTCGCTCAGTCATTAAGTGTCTGCCTTCGGCTCAGGTCATGATCCCAGGGTCCTGGGATTGAGCCCCGCATCGGGCTCCCTGCTCGTCGGGAAGCCTGCTTCTCCCTCTCCCAATCCCCCTGCTTGTGTTCTCTCTCTCGCTGCGTCTCTCTCTGTCAAATAAATAAATAAAATCTTTAAAAAAAAAAAAAGAAGTGTTCTGGTGCAGGGGCGCCTGGGTGGTTCAGTCATTGGGCATCTGCCTTCAGCTCAGGTCATGATCCCAGAGTCCTGGGATCGAGCCTGCTTCTCCCTCTCCCACTCCCCCTGCTTGTGTTCCCTCTCTCACTGTGTCTCTCTCTGTCAAATAAATAAATAAAAATTTAAAAAATATAATAATAATGAGGGGCACCTGGGTGGCTCAGTCGTTAAGCATCTGCCTTCGGCTCAGGTCATGATCCCAGGGTCCTGGGATCGAGCCCCACATTGGGCTCCCTGCTCTGCAGGAAGCCTGCTTCTCCCTCCCTCACTCCCCCTGCTTGTGTTCCCTCTCTCGCTGTATCTCTCGCTGTCAAATAAATAAATTAAATCTTTTAAAAAAATGCTATAGAAATCCTATATATAAACCTTTATAAAGCAGCTATTGCCATTGTACCAGTATTAAAATGTTTTCTACTTTATGTTTTTTACTAATTTTTATGACAGGTTTTATGTTGTACCCATTTGAGAATGCCATAAATGCTATGGCTTCATTACAGTGTTGCTAATTATATACTTCCAATGTTTATTTTCAGACTGAATAACAACCAGACGATATAAACACCAAGGTCCATCTGGTTATATTTTTAAATAAAGAGCAATAAAAAAAATTAAAATGAGATAATATAATTGATCCCCTACTCCTAAATCTTTGTTCCTCATGCACATGTTTTTATTTCTTGCTAATTTGTGTCCAGTTCATTTAGCCCTTTTTTGCATTATTGAATTAGACATTGGAAGGGCAAATGCCATTAGAAAAAGAGAATTATAGAAGATGGGAGGAGTTCTTATCACATGGGGAGTGAAAGCCTTTCAGACACTGGAAAGAGGAGTCAAGGCATGATAGAAGGATGTTACACTGAGAAGGACTTCTTTTGAGTTTCAAACCCCAAAAGACAGTAATACCAGAAGCAGTGGATGGCTTGAAAAGAACAGAAAAATGCAGAGGAATCTTGTGCTTTGGCCCACTAGAGTAGAAAAGATTGGATGGCACAATTAGAGAATAGATCTCTGGTTCTCCACAGCCTGCACTTGGCAAGTAGTGGATACAGGCATACGGGATGTCTCAAGGACCCATCAGTCCGGAGGTAGTGGAGGATAACAGAGTTGGCTGGTGGGCTCACCTGGAGGCTTGTTGCAGGGAAGGGAAGAATTAGCATTCACAGAGCGCTGCAGGGATGACTGCTCACATCAGGGGTTAGAGTTTGAATGGACATTGCAAGCCCTCCTCAAGGGCTCTGTGGTACAAAACGATTGCAGAAGCAGGGCTTACAGTGCAGAAAGAGGCAGCTGTGCATCCTTCTAAGACTACCTGTACCAATTCTGGAGGTGGCACCTCACAGCTCAACAAAGCACCTGAATATTTATTCAAAAAAGTGCTTGTATTATGAACCAGAAGTCTTCAAATAACCTTTATTTTCAGGAATGACAAGAGTTATGCAAAGTAAAATAAACTGCTTTTGGTGAGGAAACTGAATGATAGATAGCCTCTAAATTTTGGCCCATGGGGATTATAATTCTCTTGCGTTTTGTGTTTCCTCTTAATGTTTTATGTTCACCCTCTCTCTATTTGCATTTCTTTTTTTTTTAAGATTTTATTTATTTATTAGAGAGAGAGAGAGAGCATGAGCAGGGGATGAGTAGAGGGAGAAGCAGACTCCCCGGTGAGCAAGGAGCCCGATTCCAGGACCTCGGGATCATGACCTGAGCCAAAGGCAGACGCTTAACTGACTGAGCCACCCAGGTGCCCCTCTATTTGAATTTCTACTTCCATTTTATGATAGTTTTTCTGGAGTGTGTGTGTGTATGTGTGTGTGTATTTGTGTGTGTCTTTTCAAAGAACCCGCATTTTTTTTTTTTTTAATCCTTCTATAGCCTGGAGAGGATATCAAAGGTAAAAATCTTGGGCCGGTTAAGTTACATTCAGAGGCGTTATTTCTGTGGAGTCTTGATGTTGTTTCCTTTCCCTTCTACTGAAAAAATAATACCAGGTGCTCAATGAATTTTTTTTTAAAGATTTTATTTATTTATTTCACAGAGGGAGAGAGAGAGCTAGAGAGGGAACACAAGCAGGGGGAGTGGGAGAGGGAGAAGCAGGCTTCCCGCTGAGCAGGGAGCCCGATGCAGGGCTCGATCCCAGGACCCTGGGATGATGACCTGAGCCGAAGGCAGATGCTTAATGACTGAGCCACCCAGGCGCCCCCCAATTTTTTTTAATTTAAATTCAATTAGCCAACATATAGTACATCATTATTTTCAGATGTAGAGTTCAGTAATTCATCAGTTGCATATAACCCCCAGTGCTTGTCACATCATGTACAGTGAATGTTTTTGAATAAATATTGGAGGGACTATACAGAGTTCATTTATTGTTTTTCAAGAGCCTAGCTACTGCTAAAAATATGAGTCAGAGGTAAGGATTGATCAAGAAGTGTGGTAACAAGTCAAAGAGGCATAGGGAGTCATTTCATTTGGGCTATCACGTAAATCCCATCAAACAGCTACGGGAAGTCAGCAGACCCTAGTCATGTGGCAAGCAGTTGACTGGCAGCCCCTGTCAGGTAAGCTGGACAGATAGACAAGGCTATGTCTTCACAGAGTGGCACAAACAGAACAGAGAGACCCTGAGAGATCATCTGGTCTTAGCACAGGTTTAAGGGTCTAAGAAGGATGTGGAAGCTAGCTATAGAATGATGCTAGCAGTAAGGAAAATCTTAGTAGTCCACGCTTGCTAAAAATAAAGGAAAAATAAGGATGAATCAGTGGGGGTTGGGGCTGGTAGGTATAAACAACTTGTTTTCCATTTTAATATGAGATCGTCTCATAGGCCTAGGAGAGAATGCAACTGTGTATAATTCCATATATGGGTAAAAATATGAGTATATATATAAAGTTTAGGTCAAATTGAACAAGATAAGTTTGATGACCTTATGAAATTCAGAGTTAGGTATAATTTAATCACAATGCTTCCTAGTTATTTGAATAAAATAAATTTTACTTTAAGTAGATGATTGCAGTCCCCAAGCTCAGATCTTTAAATAGACTTATTTTTAAAAATCACGCAATTATTGGGGTGTCTGGGTGGCTCAGTCAGTTAAGCATCTGCCTTTGGCTCAGGTCAGGATCCCAGGGTCCTGGGATGGGGCCCCACATCAGGCTCCTTGCTCGGCAGGGAGCCTGCTTCTCCCTCTCCCTCTGCCTGCCGCTCCCCCCACTTGTGCTTGCTCACGCTCTCCTCTCTCTGTCAAGTAAATAATTAAATTTTAAAAAAAATCATGCAATTATTGGCATCAAAAGAATGACAACTGGAGAATTTGTTATTACTTTTCTGGCATCATTTCTTAACCTGCTTTCCTAATCACCATCTCAATGTGCTACCCCCTGTAAAGGTAACAGCTCCCAGGAAATGGACAAAACATGAAAACATCTTTAGTATCATTGTGTTGTTTTGTTGTTCCAGTTATATGAGATGTCTTTTTTTTCTAAACTATCTTAAATTGCATTCTACCTTTGATTTGCTAACAATTACAGGACCTTGAGTAGAGGTAGAAGACTCCTCAGATAATTTGAGATACAGGTAAGAATTTTAAGTGATTTTTATTTTTATTTTTTTATTTAACTTTTTATGTTTTTTGTATTTTTTGTTTTGTTTTATTATTATGTTATGTTAATCACCATACATTACATCATTAGTTTTTGATGTAGTGTTCCATGATTCATTGTTTGCATATAACACCCAGTGCTCCATGCAGAACGTGCCCTCCTTAATACCCATCACCAGGCTAACCCATCCCCCCACCCTCCTCCCCTCTAGAACCCTCAGTTTGTTTCTCAGAGTCCATAGTCTCTCATGGTTAAGTGATTTTTAAATTAATTTTCATTTTAAAACTTTTGAAGCTTTCCCAAACATGTTGTGCTTAAAATAAGTGAAAAGCCTCTCCTTTCCGGGATTTTTTGAGACTATTGGCAATTTTCTTTTTAATTTTGACTGAGAATACCACAATAATGTGATTTTTTTGGAGTATGACCTTTAACGTTTCAACTAGAAACTGGAGCAGAGGGTAGCAGAATCAAAAGAAATGAAAGCTAACCTAAAACTGTCATTTAAAAGAATATTTAGCTTAGGATCATGTTTGGGTGAGGAATTTTTTGAAATCAGATTATTCATTCCTTTTCTTCCCTGAAGTGTACAATCATCTACCCACAGCAGGGAGACACCAAGGAGTCATATATCTTCCCTTCTCTCTTCCCTGCTCTCATTTCTGGAAGCACAGCTGACAATACTCCAGCTACAGAATAAAGGAAAGTGAGTCCTCTGACACCACCATCCTCCCCACTGCTTCCTGTGTATCAGTTCAGCCGTTTCCAAGGCAGGCTAGTCGCTCCTAAAAGATTAAATGCCAGATAGTAGAGCAACTATCACCTTCCACGTGACCAGGTGCAGTAAATCACACACAAAACAGCCCTCTTACTTTTCTCTTTTCATTCTGACCAAAAGTCCTTCTTTTTTTTTTTTTTCTGTCACATCTTACCACTTGAGCATTGTGTTTTAGTCATTCTTTCGTCAGCACCATCATTCATGATCAATAATGATGAAAGTTCAGTATATAATTGACATCGTGCTGAGTGCTAGATTATATAGTGAAGGGGCAAGAGACAGTCATCTGATTCAAAGAGCAGACTTTTAAAGCTTAAAGTAGAAAGTCGAGGGCAAATAATTAGAAAATAATTTCTTTTTATTATATGTGCTATGTTTTTTCCAAAAGAGTGGTGACAGACTATGAGCAGGGGGAGAGGCAGAAGGAGAGGGAGAAGCAGACTCCCTGTTGAGCAGGGAGCTCCTCTGGATGCTCTGAGATGCCCAAGGTGGGGCTCCATCCCAGGGTCATGACCTGAGCCAAAGGCAGATGCCTAACCAACTGAGTCACCCAGAGGCCCAGCTATCTATCAGTTTTCAAAGTACAGTTGACCTTTGAACATGGGTTTGAACTGTGGGGGTCCACTTATACATGAATTTATATATATATGCAGTGCAGTACTATAAATGTATTTCCTCTTCCTTACAGTTTTCTTAATAACCTTTTATTTTCCCTAGCTTACTTTAAGAATACAGCATATAACACATATAAAATACAAAATATGTGTTAATTGACTATGCTATCAGTAAGGCTTCTAGTCATCAGTAGGCTACTTAGTTGTTAAGTTTTGGGGGTGTTGAAAGTTAGAGGTGGATTTTTGAGTGTGCACAGGGATCAGTGCCCCAATCCCTGTGTTGTTCGAGGGTTAATTATAATTGGAATTCAGACTTTTTTATCATCAGTAAAATCTATTAGCATGCATTCATTCCTTTAGACTATTCTGTTCATGTATTTTATAATAAATACTAGTACAGATTGTTAATTGCATCATTTATCTCCGTTTGTTTATGTGTTATTTACATGCTTTAGATTTTCATGGTTACAAAAACCCTTTAATGGTTTTACAGATGGATACAACTGAAGTTCATAAATCTTAAGGTAACTTGCCCAAGGACTCAAAGCTTGTGTTAGAACTAGGATCCCGACCACAGCAGCTAGAATCCACAGCAACTAGTATGTGTTAACCATGACAACTCAAAGCCTGTTAATTAAATTGTACCTTTCCTTGGGGCACCTGGGTGGCTTAGTTGGTTAAGTGTCTGCCTTTGGCTCAGGTCATGATCTCAGACAAGAGATCGGGCTCCCTGCTCAGCGGGTCTGCTTCTCCCTCTGCCCCTCCTCCCCACTTGTGCACATGTGTTTTCTCTCTCTCAAATAAATAAATAAAATCTTAAAAAAAAAATTGTACCTTTCCTTGGTGAAAGCAAAGCTTTTTTATTTCGTTCAAGAAATTGTGAGTAAATCATTCTTTAAAAATCTGCAGATATGGCAGATATTTGTGACTATTCTTTTTAAAATGTTCTTTCTTCAATATATATTTAATATATATTTTTGTATAAGAAATACATGTAGGGGCGCCTGGGTGGCTCAGTCGTTAAGCGTCTGCCTTCGACTCAGGTCATGATCCCAGGGTCCTGAGATCGAGCCCCGCATCAGGCTCCCTGCTCAGCGGAAAGCCTGCTTCTCCCTCTCCCACTCCCCCTGCTTGTGTTCCCTCTCTTGCTGTGTCTCTCTCTGTCAAATAAATAAATAAAATCTTAAAAAAAAAAAAAGAAATACATGTTGTATATGTTATATATATTTATATATATATTTCTTACATATTGAAACCTAGAATTATTTTTTAAATTTTTTATTGTTATGTTAATCACCATACATTATATCGTTAGCTTTGAAACCTAGAATTATTAACTGATTTTTTCAAGATGAGAATATTTACCATTACCTGAAATAAGACTGGAAAAGAGGTCTCAGAATCTTCTAGTTCACTTCTTTTGGTACTACCCTGGACCACATTGTAAATAGTTTCTATTAATAAGAACAAGAAAGCTTTACAAATGAAGTGCTACAATGATTAGAGTTCATATCATTATTCTCTTCTCTTCCTTTTCCATACTCCTTGTCCTTCCCTCTTCCTTTCTCACTCCTCCTTTTCCTCCTTCTCTTCTTCCTTCTCTTTCTCACTTTAATCTTAGTCTTCTTCCTCCTAACCTGTATGTAGTTTGTGGGATAGAGAAATGTTAGAAGAGAAATCCAGAGACCCTAAATAAACAGCCCAATGCACCCATCAAAATAGGATGTGATTTACATCCAAATACTACAAAGTTTTATTTTTTATTTATTTGAGAGCCAGAGAGAGCGAGTCGGGGGGGGGGGGGGCGCAGAGGGAGAGATTCTCAAACAGACTCCATGCTGAGCACAGAGCCCAACTCCAGGCTCCATCTCACAACCTTGAGATCATGACCTGAGCCAAAATCAAGTGTCGGTTGCTTAACTGACTGAGCCACCCCAGTGTCCCCAAAGTTTTATTTTTAAAAAACTAAAATAAGATATAGTAAATAAATTACAACAGAATTAGAACTGATTATTTGCTCACCTTGGATTGACACCTGTTTATGCCTTTTCATTCATTAAGAAAAAAAACTTTTTAAAATAGTCCTTTAAAATTATAGTTTTTCTTGGCTTAATTCAGTTGTAAAACTTGATTAATCCCTCTCGGAGGCTAGTAATTTCTCTGGTTCCATCACTGTTGATTGGAGTAGAATGTTCAGTGTGAGGCTAAAGATCTTCAAAAACCAATTCTCATATCCTACCCATATGCCTCAAGTGCAAACACATACACAGTTTCTATCCATTCCTCAATTCCAACTTGAGAGCTTCCAGTTACCGAAGTACTTGCTGCATAGCTCCTGGGTGGTAGGAAAAGCTTAACCGATCTTAATTCTCTACAGAGAATGCCCACAAATAGCTGTAACTCTAGTTGAGTTAACGATGATTCTCCTTTCAGGATTGTTTCTTCTTTATCCCTGTGTAGAAAAATAAGCTACAATTATATAATTGATTTGGTTATCTTGGATTTGTATTTCAAGGCAAGGACAACACTTGAGATACAAAATTTTGTGTAGATTTTCTTCTCCAATAGTTTAAACTTTTCAATATACTTTCAGCAAGGGATCTGTCATAATTTAGATGAGTCTCTCTCTCAGGTATAGAATTCACAAAAACCAAACTAAACTTAAAAAGGGCTTTAATTTATTTCAGCCTTACAGAAATATGGATCATCTTATCATTGTGAACCTTCCCTTGTTTCTATACAAACGTATAAGCTTAATAATTTATTAAGCTAATCATTTCATTTATCTAAAGCAAAAACTTGCTAAAGCTAGAAAAAAGGATAAAATCTCAATTAGATTTGAAAAGCAAAGTCTATTATTTAATTAATTGAATTTTTAAAGTATTTAATGCAATCTATTTTTTATTCTCACCAATATATGAATATACTTTTAATAATTTAATTATACAATTAAAACCTTTTAAAGCTTTTTATTTAAAATTGAAAATAGAGGCTCAAGTTATGATAAACCTGCAATCAGTGTAATCCTTTTTAAAACTTTCAAGGCAGGATGTCGTTTATGTGTTCAAATTTATTTTTATATCTGTAATACTTCTAGGCAAGTTAACTTTTGTCTGTTTCATTAAAAAAGTTAAAATTTAAACACTGATGACATGTTTTCATTAAGTAAAATAATGCATGCTCATTGGCTGCTTGGGGAAACAATAGGGGGGATGGGTTGTGTGGTCACTTTTAATACAAAAATATATACATAATAAAGTGAAAGCCTCTCCATTTCCAACCACTCATTCTCCTTAAGTAAATGTTAGCAGTTTGTTTATGTATCTTTCTAGACATATATCTTTCAAAATTAAACATTAACATGTACATTTAACCAATGATAGTACGCTGTAATTTCTGCTCGGAAACAGGAATATTTTCTTTTTTTTTTTTTAAAGATTTTATTTATTTTTTTTTAAGAGAACGAGCGAGAGAGAAACAGCATGAGAGGGGAGAGGGTCAGAGGGAGAAGCAGGCTCCCCACTGAGCGGGGAGCCCGATGTGGGACTCGATCCCAGGACCCTGGGATCATGACCTGAGCCGAAGGCAGACGCTTAACCATCTGAGCCACCCAGGCGCCCGAATATTTTCTTTATTTGTTGTGATAGCAGTCTCCTTCATAACATGCCCCAAGTTTGAATTCCAACTAAAGTGCTTAATAGATGTATAATTTAAGTAAGTTCCTTTGTCTCTCTAAACTTTGATATCCTCATTTGTAGATGATGATAATTGCCAAGAAGAGACAACCTGGGATGAGTTAGTCAGGAAAACTTACACTCTGTAAGTAGGGTGACTATTCATCCTTGTTTTTCCTATTATCCCAAATTATTAACAGTGTCCCTTTTCACTCTCAGAAGTGTTCTGGTTTGAATGTTAAATGATATAACCATACTAACAGGCTTGTTGAGAGGATTGAATGGGGTAGTGTCTGAGTATTGTATTGTGAGTATTGTAAAGAGTTCTATGTATTTAATGTATATATATATAGGGTTAAATCAACATATACATAAATTACTTTAATATTTTACCCTCATTTACATCTTTTTACTATTAATCAATGTAAATTAGATATACACAGACACAAAGTCAGAATTATTTCAGATCCAATAGATTTTGATTTTAGAACACATACCTCAGGATCAAAACCAACTCTATGGTATGATTAAAATAGACTTCATAACATTGATTGAACACATTTTATCATCTGATTAAAATATGGCAATATATGAACAGAAGCCACTATTGAACTAAAATGCAATGATTGCACTTTTCATATTGTCTATATGTCTTATATAAAAAAGAGGGAATCTTTATTAGTTTATGTCTCTCCATTAAAAAATAATTTTGGTCTCCTGCAAACTTACTGTGTACTTATTTAAAAGAAAACACAATGGACATATAAAGCCAGTATTCAGGAATTAAAGTACACATTTTTTGGGGGGGAGAAAGGTATTAAACAAGCAAAATGAAAGCCACAAACGGGGAAAACATAATAATTAAAATTTTTCTTGGTCTGAAAGAAGTGTCTTTATTGCTTGTACCCTATAAGTATGAGGAATGAAGAGAAGACAGTGGGGAGGAGGGAGAATCTTCAGATGAGTGACATATACATCCCCTCCCCCCAAAAGGACCCCATACCTGCCCAAACCAAACCTCACCTCACCTTAGGATGGCTTTCTGTGAACTACCTAATATAGAAGATGAGGTGGGGAGATCAAAACTATAAAAACGAATTCTAAAGACTCCCAGATATTGGGGAGAGAGGGGGAGGAAGGAGATGGCAGGGGAAAAAGAACAGGGCAGCAAGCAGAACCCAGATGTGGCTCCCCCACTAGGCCAGCACCTCTCCTCCACAGGATGAAATGCTTTGGCCAGGGATGGGGTCCAAGACCACCGCATACTCGAGAGCGGAACATGCTTGCCCTAGCACACGCATACTCAACATGCATGTACACACATGCTCCATAATGCACAGGGACCTTCAAGGAAACACACAAAGTTCAAGGTATGCACACACGTACCCACATCACTGACACATGTTCACCTTAAGGCTGCAGAATGTGGGGCCAGGAGAGAGGGGTGAGGGTGAGGTGGCCTGGAGTCTCACTTCTTAGAGGCCCTCCACCCTCCACCAGAGATACCCACTCCCAACTCCTCCTTGACTCAGGTCCATAGGACCCAATACTGTCTGGGTATGAACTCTGTATCAGCTCAGGTTGACACGTTTCTGCTCCACACAGAGAGAGGGGGGCGTCCCCAACCCTCATCCATGGAAGGGGCTGAGGCCAGTCTTCGAGGCCAGCAGGTCGTAAGGCTGGCTGGAAGGAAGATCTGGTAAGGTACTGGGCTGGAGGACGGAGAGGCTAGCCCCCAAAATTTCTCCTGCTTCAGCCACAGAGTCAGGAAAGCAGTTTGGGGGACAGGGGAAAGGCAGGGCTCAGAGGCAGTGCCCAGCCCCTGGGCCCTGGTTTCCCGTCAGCCAGTATGAACCCTAACGCGCAACATGACCTGGCCGCACAGCTTCCAGAGACTCTCGCCTGTTCCTGGACATTGTTGCTTTTCTGCCCCTGAAGGGGACTGGACTTCCCCGTGCCAGGTCACTCCGAGCCTAACAACAGAGGCTGTAAGGCAGCACCATGGCGCTGCTGGCTGGGCGCCATGTCCCTGCAGAAGGCAGCCTCCCCCGGGCCAGCAGCGCAGAGCTAGGCTGGACCCGGCCAGAAATTCAGGCAGGCCCCACAGCTCCATGTTTTGGCCTCAGTGGGGCTTGTGTTGATTAACAACTGGAATCTCTCCCACAGCTCAAAGGCAAGGTCCTGTGGCAGGGGGTGGAGAGAGTCTCTCACATCCTGGTCTGGGCACAACGGTGAGGACAGGACAGGATCCTGGAGTCAGGGCTGCTGGGACGGCCGTGGTGAGTTTGGCAGAGGGTGAAGAAAAAACTGGAAATGGGGGTGAGGAGCTGAGGGATAGGGACACGAATAAAAAAGGGCAAAATGCAGTTTTTTGGTTTTTTTTTGCTTTTTTTTAAGTAAAGGAAAAAGCCCGTGGGCCATGATGGCAGCCTTGCGTGGGTCCTGTGGTGGCGCCGGGCAGGTGTGCGGTTCGGCTCCCTCCAGATGCCGGCGCAGTAGGAGAACTGGGAGAATCCCGTGTGCTGGTCAAGCTCTGGAGAGCCCCCGTTGTCACAGCCGTCCCCAGGGGTGTGATTTAAAGGACGTCACCATTTCAGTTCTCTACTAACAACTCTAAATGGAAATCCTGTGTTAGGAAGTGAAGTGAATAGTTGTATCCCCCGGATCCGTATGTTGAAACCTCATCTCAGGGCGAAAATATTAGGAGGTAGGACCCTTGGGAGGCAACTGTGAGAAATAAATTTCTGTTGTTTATAAGCCACCCAATCTATGATATTTTGTTATAGCAGCTCAAACTAAAGCAACTTGAATTAAATTATATATGTTCTTTATTAAACATTCAAAAACCAGTTTACTTCCAACATATCTAAATGTTCCTTCTTTCAATGATCTGTTTTATATGGCTTAACAATATCTTGAATGATTTATATATATTTGTAGCCTTTGTAGGTTATTATATTTTGTTAATGATTTCTTATATTGTAAATATCTTAAAAGCATCCAGAGGTACTTCTTGTAACGTTAGAAGTGCTGATCATGAGAAACGAGATACACTCAAAGGTAAAACTTTAAATTAGTACATAATAAGCTATATAAAGGACTAGGGAAATTGTCACAGCAAATGCATGAAACTTGCTTTGAATTTGTCTAATAAAAATAAACGTTCAAGAAATGTTGATGAATTAATAATATTTTTTTAAAAGCACCAAATGAGGGATGTATTGAAAGAATAGGTTATGCTTTTTAGCCTTCAGAGAAAGGAGAGATTATTCCGAGCTTTTTCACTGATAACATTCAATTAAAGTGGAAAAGGATTGCAGCAAGAAGAGCAAAGGCAAAATAATAAAAATGAAGACAACAAGTGATTCAATTTAGATTGGTAGGTTGAACACATAAAAATTAGAGAAGCAAAGGTAATAATTTTGCTGTATTTGGCATAGAAGTAAGCAATATCTTAGGGTAACTAAACACTTAAACATTAACCAATAGTTTAAACAAAAAATCTGATTTAACTCTATTGGGAAGGTAAGGAATAGGAGAAGGATGAGGTAGAGATATAAAGGAATTAAATTCTCAACTGTCAAAACACAAATTCATTGGGTGCTACTTAAGATCAAGAAATCAAAACAGAATAGTAAAAAATATGTTGGTAAACATCAGAAGAATGTAGGTAGTTAGTTTGAAAGGTAGGAAAATAAGGCAGGGACTGCTGTATTTCATTTTAAGCATATTATTGTTCTTGATTATTAATTTATTTGTATATTATTTTATAAAAGTAAAGTATAATATAAAAAGAAAAGCCAAGTAGAATTCTAAATAGTTAGTACTTAGATTTTTCTGCAGTAGACTTTTACTTAAGAAAATCAAGTGAAATTGAACCTGGGAAAAACACTGGACCCAGATTCTTCACACATCCTGAATATCAGGATAGAGAATTTATTTTACAGGTAAAAAACAGTGATAAAAAAATATTTGTTATATTAAATATATCTTTTTAGAAAGAAATTCTTCAAAGTCACAAAATAATTTAAGGTCATTATTCTGAATTTATAACATATTCCATTACTTTAGTGGTAGGGAACAAATCAGTTTTCATGTTTCTTATAAAATAACACTTTTATTAAATCTATGTTACAGATTTAAGTATAGAGCTTTGGAATTTATTCTATAAAATGGTTCCTAGTTTCACATAACTTTTCATCATCAAAGTTAAAGTTTTGTAAGATGAAAATATTTCTAGGTCACAGTAATAAGCAGAATGAAACACATCTGGTACAGGACAGTTTTTCTCGATATAATAGTTCAGAGTCAGACAATCTACAACCATAACTGCCCAGTGAGAGATTTATCCACTTAGATAGAAGAGCTGATGGGGTGACCTGCATCAAATCAATCTATATGTCGGATCCTCTCCATCAGAGTAATGAAACATTAAAATAATATACTGCAAGTTACTGATATGACTTCTAACCTTAGCATTATTATCCAGGATTAAATTGTAATTATCATTATCCTCCTACTTATCCTAAGTCTCTCTTCTAATGACTCCTTAAGTCCTCTTATCCTTTGCTGCCAAACAATTTTCCAATTTGTTGTTTAGTCAGCTTCTTTATAACTTTGAATGTCCCACTTCATCTTATAACTGTCATTAAGGTGTGATTTCTGCCCTGATAGGAATGGGGTCTGTCAAGTTAGCATGCAAGGTGTTAAAGGAAAGGAAATTTTGGTGGTTTCTCATGGACAATGCGCATAGAGAATTTGAAGGCATAGGTAATGTCCCAAACATTGCTGCTGTTTAATTTTATTTACAATTTATATTCCATATTCAGAAACCCTCCCTCATAATTTTTGAATCACTATCTTATTTTTCAAATGTAAATGTACTTTAAGGGTCAGAAATAATTTTAGTGATTTATTTTTTAAAATGCTGTTATTTAATGTAGTTTGTTAGGTAGACTTTTCTTTGTCCTCAATTTTGTGGTTCTAGTTTAGATAGTCATGACATTATTTATACTAGATCAAGCTGCCAGGACAATTCAGTTAGTAATCAGAAAGAAAAACAATTATTTTGCATATGAACTTTTTTTTTCCCTTAAAGATTTTTATTTATTTATTTGAAGAGAGAGACACAGCGAGAGAGGGAACACAAGCAGGGGGAGTGGGAGAGGGAGAAGCAGGCCTCCCGTGGAGCAGGGAGCCCGATGCGGGGCTCGATCCCAGGACCCTGGGATCATGACCTGAGCTGAAGGCAGACGCTTAACGACTGAGCCACCCAGGCACCCTGAACTTTTTTTTTTTATTATCTTTTGAAGATATCAAAACACTTTTGGTTCTTAAATCCTTACCATATTGCTGGAGCTAGATGGAAAATTTGTTATTATTACATTACAAATTCAGTCAGAGGCACAGAAAAAAATCACTAAGTTGCTCAAGGCTTTAATGTTCCAAGTAGTATTTAGGGCTCATGTCTTTATGTGTTTCAATGAATCCACAGAGCTCCAGTTAATCATTGAATTACTAAGGAAAAGTATTATAATCCCAAATTATTATTGGGAGTCTCTCAAAGTAAAAAGGGTTATAAACTTCTAGATAGTTGCTTTTTGAAACTGAATTTTAAAAGGGAACTGATAATTTCTGCTCAGAGGTACAGAGGGCTAGAAAGATTATCATTCTCAAGCTTTACAACAACAAAAAAGCCAAACGAACAGGAAATTCTCAACTTTTTTTGAACCGGTCAGACTGTAGAGGTTGCAGAGCACAAAATCTAAGGAGAGACAGTTACTTGCAGGTATGAGACAAGAACAAACCACCTGCTTAATTGGACAAATTGTTCCTGGACCCCTGTTAAAAAAAAAAAAAAAAGGTGGGATGCTTGGCAAATTGTTGGATGCCAGGGATGCCAGGGATGCACAAACTTCACCTAATACTCAAAAAAGATGAGGAGAGACTAGAGAAATTGCAACATGGGAAAAGAGAAAAGAAGCAGAGAACACAGAAGAGAACAGAAACCAATATAGGAGTAGGAAGGATCTCTGAGTTCTCCCTTATTTCCTAAGGAAAAAGAACTTTCATCTGTTGGGTAAGGACAAGTTGTCACCCCTAGACTGGTGCAAACGAATTGCAGCTGAGGGAAAGGAACAGGCAATGAACCTTCTAACATGGGAAGTTAGTGCTGGGCTCAAAACTGCACTGGGAGGGGGAGGGAGGAAATTGTAACCTGGAGACTCAGAGATACAGTGCCTTCTTAATATTTAAACTTAATCAGAATAATATAGATTGTTCCCACCTCCACTACCAGGTTAACAAGTGTTGAATCAATGAAGAGTTACTTGTAGGAAACAGACCACTTTTGAGGTGTAGCACAAAGAGAAGGCCTAAAGGTCAGAGTGGAACAGATATTAGGGGGGAAAAATCTGGCACATCAACTCCTACACTAAACAAAATAATCCCTAAAGAAGTTTGAAGCCTGTGGTATACTGAATCTAACCGTAGCAACAACAAATTTAAAACCCATTCAATTCCTAATTAGATTAACTCAGTCCCATCCACCGAAGGCCAAGAAGAAGGAAAGGCATTATCATTACAAGACATAAAAACTCTTTGTGGTCAAAATAATGAAGAGTTTGAGGTTCTACCCTACTTGTAGGCTAACAAGTTAGCTTGTCAAAGTTCATGAATGTTGGCAGAAGATACAAGATTTCTGGTCTGAGGAAGGATAATCTTTTCAACACATGGTGATGATACAATTGGACATCCATACGCAAAACAAACAGCATCCTTTAAACATGCTTTATACTTTCCAAAATATTAACTTCAAATGAATATCTGTGTGACTTTGGGTCTGGCAAATAGCTTTTAGATATGATAGCTAAAGTAAAATTCATAACAGAAAAAATGATAAATTGTATTATATTCAGATTAAAAACATCTACACTATGAAAGACACTTGATATGTAGAGCAACTGGAATTTTCATACATTGATGGTGGGAATGTACAGCCACTATGAGAAAATAGTGTGGCTATTTATTACCATATGACCCAGCAGTCTTACCCCGTCTTGTTTGCCCAGGTGAAATAAAAATTATCTCCATACAAAAACTTATACACAAATATTTGTAGTAGCTTTATGGATAGTCACTAAAAACTGGGGAAAAAACCTGATAAAAACCTTGATATGTTTAAATAGGTAATCGGACAAATGGTACATACAGTGGAATGCTACTTAGCAACAAAAAAGAATGGACTGTTGTTTTATATGACATGAATGAATCTTAAATGCATTTTGATAAATGAAAGAAGTAAGACTTCAAGGCTTGATATTTTATGATGATTTCGTTTGTATGACACTGTGGAAAAGGCTAAATTAAAGGGATGTATTATTGATTTCCAGAATTTGGGGTAGGAAGAGCACAGGGTAGTTTTTGGGGTGATGGAACTGTTTTGTATTGGGGTTGATAAATACAGAACTCTATGAGCTTGTCAAGCCTATAGAACTGTACAAAAAATGGGTGAATTTTACTGTATGAAAAAAAAATTACCAAAATATAGAGGAAATGAAGGAAAGAAAGTGACAAATGAATGTGACAAATGTGTCTATGAATGTGACAAATGAATCTAACTTTATTTCAAATAAGGAACATAACCAATTATGGGGATAGGAAAGAAAGGGTCTGGCCTAAGTGACTTTAGAAAATAGTGTTTTGATTGGATGTTGTAAGCTAGAAGCAAAAATAACTGTATACAAATGCTACTCTAATTTATAAAGCTACTTCTCACAAGTGTATGGGTTAGAAATTTTGAAATTACTTTTTATCTATACTTGAATTGAATGAGTAAACAAATATATTATAGATAAGGAACATTGCTAGAGATAGAAGTCATAAATAAGCAAAGAGGGAATAGAAAAAAAACCCCAAAAAACCTGTGGTCCTGAAGTGGATCAGAGATATCAGTATGGAAAAAAAATACACACACACACACACACACAGAATAGACATGTGAGTATACAGGGGTTAGTATACATACATGTATTTCCTAGCTCTGTCTTCTGAGTGAGCCTACACACAGTGATATTCCAGTCCCAATCAGTGGACATAGTGCCAGAGGTTGATTTCTAAATAACATTCTCCAATAAAAGGAACCAGGGCTCTTAGAAAAGTGGTGGATTCTAGGGATGACACAAGGAAAATATGTGATTTCTGGAGCATTTTGTACTCCTAGAAAGTAAGGAAGTTTCAGTGAAAGAAAGAGTGGAGTCTGTTGAAAAGACACAGGAGCCAATCTGAAAGATTCCCAATGTCTAAATCTGGAACAATTTGACCAGCAAAAATGTAATGATAATATTAAATTGTAACACAGAGAATAAAATAAATATTTATACATCTAAACTAATGACAAAAACAAATGATTTAATGGTGAAGGGACAACTCTTCCCTACAGAAGATTTCCAATTAATGAATCTAGAAGAAACAAGGGAAGGAGAAAAACATCATTAGAATATCATAATGATAGGGCGCCTGGGTGGCTCAGTTGATTAAGCATCTGCCTTTGGCTCAGGTCATGATCCCAGGGTCCTGGAATCGAATGTCACATCGGGCTCCCTGCTGCTTCTCCCTTTCCTCCCCACTCGTGTTCTCTCTCGCTATCTCTCTCTCTCTCTCTCAAATAAATAAATAAATAAAATCTTTTTTAAAAAAGGATATCATAGTGATAATCACTATAGACATGAAACACCTATAATTGTGAAAATTAAGGAGAAACAGGATATGTGTAAGGAGAAATGAGATATTTGCATAGTCTCAAAGTATTTCCCCAAATAAATATTATTTAAAAAGAATAAAATTGTAACTTTACTAGAGAGACATCTGGCAGATACCACCTTTACCAAGTATAAGACATATTATCTGCATTCATACCTGATATGCATGAAAACATGAGGGCACCTCATTGATGTGGTTTTCTTTCTCCAAATCCATAACCTCAAGAAAACATCAGAAAAACCCA
The DNA here is from genome assembly GCF_011800145.1 of Mirounga leonina. Lineage (NCBI taxonomy): Eukaryota > Metazoa > Chordata > Mammalia > Carnivora > Phocidae > Mirounga > Mirounga leonina. The sequence goes on from NW_023270323.1 coordinate 6,211,359, forward strand.
AATTAGGGAGCATTCTATAAAATACCTGACCAAAGCTCTTTAAAAGTGCCAAGGTCATAAAAAACATAAAAACATAAAAAACATAAAAACATAAAAAACATAAAAAAGACTTAGGAACAGTCACATATTAGAGGAGAGTAAAAAGACAAAACAAGGTAATGCAGCATGGGATCCTAGGTTGGATTTGTGAACAGAAAAAATGTCAGTGAAAAACTAGTGGAAATCTGAATAAAGACAATAGTTTAGTTAATAGTATTGCTGCAATGTTAATTTCCTACTCTTGATAACTTTATTATGGTTATGTAACCAATTAATTTAGGGTCAGCTGGCAGAAGGGAATATGGGAAATCTCCTTACAATTTTTGCAACACTTTTTTAAGTCTAAAATTATTTCAAGATAAAAAGTCAAGATATTAAGTTTCTCAATGCTAGAATTTACTTTCAAATGAAAATCTTTCAGAATCTGCTGTATGCTGTTCTGTACAAGGCACTATGGATTAAACATGATAAGACCATAATGTTCTGCAGTTAAAGAACCATACATTGAAGATATACATCTTTAACTCTGTAATATTTTTGTTAAATTTTGAATCTTAATAGTATAACTCATGCAACTCAGGTCATGTCTATGTTGACTATACCATTTCAAGTTTATCTGCATATATAACTTCTTTTTTTCCCCAAGTTTTTATTTAAATTCTGGGTAGTTAACATGCAGTGTTATATTAGCTTCAGATATACAATATAGTGATTCAACACAAATACCTGGTGCTCATCACAATAAGTGCCCTCCTTAATCCCTATCACCTATTTAACTCATTCCCCCAACCACCTCCCCTCTGGTTACCATCAGTTTGTTGTCTATAGTTAAGAGTCTGTTTCTTGATTTTCCTCTCTTTTTCCCTACTATGTTCATTTGTTTTGTTTCTTCAATTCCACATACGAGTGAAATCATATGGTATTTGTCTTTCTCTGACTCACTTATTTCACTTAGCATAATACACTCTAATACTATCTGCATTGCTGCAAATGGCAAAATTTCATTCTTCTTGATGGCTAAGTAATATTTCATTGAAATATATACCACCTCTTCTTTATCCATTCATCAATTGATGGACATTTGGGCTCTTTCCATGTTTTGGCTATTGTGGATAGTGCTGCTCTAAACATTGGGGTGCATGTGCCCCTTCGAATCACTATTTTTGTATCCTTTGGTTAAATACCTAGTAATACAATTGCTGGATCATAAGGTAGCTCTATCTTTAACTTTTTGAGGAACCTCCATACTCACCAGTTTGCATTCCCATCAACAGTGTAAGAGGGTTCCCGTTTCTCCCCATCCTTGTCTACATCTGTTGTTTCTTGAGTTGCTCATTTTAGCTGTTATGACTGGTGTGAGGTTATATCTCATTGTGGTTTTGATTTGTATTTCCCTGATGATGGGTGATGTTGAGCATTTTTTCATGGGTCTATTAACCATCTGGATGTCTTCTTTGGAAAAATGTCTGTTCATGTCTTTTGCCCATTTCTTAACTGGATTTTTTTATTTTTTAGGTGTTGAGTTTGGTAAGTTCTTTATAGATTTTGAATATTAGCTCTTTTTCTAACATGTCATTTGTAAGTATCTTCTCCCATTCTGTAGGTTGCCTTTTAGTTTTGTTGATGGTTTCCTTTGCTGTGCAGAAGTTTTTACCTTGAGGAAGTCCCAATAGTTCATTTGTGCTTTTGTTTCCCTTGCCTCCTGAGATGTGTCTAGTAAGAAGTTGCTATGGCTGAGATCAAAGAGGTTGCTGCTTGTGTTCTCGTCCAGAATTTTGATGGTTTCTTGTCTCACATTTAGGTCTTTCATCCATTTTGAAATTACTTTTGTGTATGGTGTAAATAAGTGGTCCAGTTTCAATCTTCTGTATATGTTGCTGTCCAATTTTTCCAACACCATTTGTTGAAGAGACTTTTTTTTCCTTTGGATATTCTTTCCTGCTTTGTGGAAGATTAGTTGACCATATAGTTGAGGGTCCATTAATGAGTTCTTTATTTTGTTCCATTAATCTATGTGTCTGTTTTTGTGCTAGTACCATACTATCTTGATGATTACAGCTTTGTAATACAGTTTGAAGTCTGGAATCGTGATGCCTCCAGGTTTTCTTTTCATTTTTGGGATTTCTTTGGCTATTTGGGGTATTTTCTGGTTCCATAAAATTTTAGGATTGTTTGTTCTTGCCCTGTGAAAAATGCTAGCATTATTTTGATAGGAATTGCATTGAGTGTGTAGATTGCTTTGGGAAGTATAGACATTTTAACAATGTTTGTTCTTCCAATTCATGAGCATGGAATGCTTTTCCATTTCTTTGTGTCTTCCTTAATTTCTGTCATAAGTGGTCTATAGTTTTCAGAATATCTTATAACTTCCTAAGAATGTATCATGACTACTCTACACATTGAACATCAAGGCTTGCTGAAGTAAAAGAATATTGGATTTGAAGTCAATGACTGAAGTTTTATTCCTAACTTTGCTGCTGATATTAGTTATGTGAACTGTTACATGATTTTGCTTTAATGAGTTTCAAATTAATACTGAGTTTTAAATACTTCTTTTTTAATTGAAGGGGGTTGCAATGATCTTTCTTGGTCACCACTTAAAGATTTATAGAACATAAAAAGTATTTTCCCAAATATTATATAAGATTTCTGAAAATATGGAAAACATAAATATAGAAAGAAAAAAAATCACCACGTATTTATCTTTGTTCTCATGCCTGTGTTTACATAATAGGAAACACTCTACATAAATGATTTTATTATTTACTTTTTTTCAATTAACATTGCAACAGAAAAATTTCCTGTGTTATCACAATTTTTTGCAAGCAAATTTTAATTGCTATATAATAGATACTGGTACAATGACAAATGCATACATTTGCGCAGTTGACCCTTGAACAACAAGGGGGTTGGGAGTACTGATTCCCCACTCAGTCAAAAATCCGTGTATAACTTTTGACTCCATAAAACCTTAATTGCTAATAGCCTACTGTTGATTGGAAAACTTATTGATAATGTAAACAGTCAATTAACACAGTTTTGTGTGTAATATGGATTATATACTGTTTTCTTACAATAAAGCAAGTTAGAGAAAAGAAAATGTTATTAAGGAAATTATAAGAAAGAGAAAATACAATTACAGTACTGTACTCTATTTATAAAAAAAAAAAAAACCACCTTGTGTATAGGTCGACAGGTTCAAACCCGTGTTGTTCAAGGGTCAACTGCATATATCTATAACCTCGGAATATTTAAGTGTTTTCAAGCTTTTTCTTATTCTAAGCAATCCCTTGGTGAACCTGCATATATTTTTCTGTAGCTGGATTATTATTTTCTATTTGGAATTAATGAATCATAGGGTGTTGCAGATCAATTTCTCCAGAAAGTTGACTTTGAGACAGACTGGTGTCCAGGAAATTCCCTTGTTGGGGCAGTGATGGGACAGGTATGAAGTAAAGGGAGAAGCTGCGTTGTGACACATTCTTAACTTGATCTCAGGCAAATTAATATCAAACTCTGAAGTTGAGATGGCCCTTTGGGGTTAGGGGCCAGGCCTCTATATCAGAGAATTAACTAGTTATAGATGCAAGTGCCCAAAGGAAGAAAGCGAGGCTAGGCAGGAAGTTTTCTTCAACACAGTTTGTCCTAAAGAGGGTTGTCTCCTGGCAGCCCTGCTTTTCCTGAGGGACATACCACACCACAGTGTTCACTATAAAGGCTGTCACAAGTTTCAAAGTTCTTTATGCATTCCAGTAAGTAGCTCTCCAAAACTATTGTACAATTGAAATTAATACTGCTGGGCGCCTGGGTGGCTCAGTTGGTTAAGCGTCTGCCTTCGGCTCAGGTCATGATCCCGGAGTCCTGGGATCAAGTCCCGCATCGGGCTCCCCACTCTGCGGGAAGTCTGCTTCTCCCTCTGCCTCTCTCTCTCTCTCATGAATAAGTAAATAAAATCTTAAAAAAAAAAAAAGAAATTAATACTGCTGTACTAATTAACGGTTATAAGTTGCCTTAAATTTCTTAGTCTGTGTAGTTTATGGAGTTTCATATAACATAAATATTTTAAAATATTACCCATCTTATTTATATACTTACTTTTTAAAAATTTTATTATGTTAATCACCATACATTACATAATTAGTTTTTGATGTAGTGTTCCATGATTCATTATTTGTGTGTAACACCCAGCGCTCCATTCAACACGTGCCCTCTCTAATACCCATCACCAGGCTAACCCATCAGGGTTACCTCTAGAACTTCCTCCCCTCTAGAACCCTCAGTTTGTTTCTCAGAGTCCATTGTCTCTCATGGTTCGTCTCCCCCTCCAATTCCCCCCCTTCATTTTTCCCTTCCTACTATCTTCTTTTTTTAACATATAATGTATCTCTGAAACAAATAATATATACTTACTTTTATTTACAATTGTTGAAATTTTTTAAAACATTTTTTAAAAGATTTTATTTGACAGAGAGAGAGAGAGAGCGAACAGAAGCAGGGGGAGTGACAGAGGAAGAGAGAGAAGCAGGGAGCCCAATGCGGGACTTGATCCCAGGACCCTGAGATCATGACATGAGCCGAAGGCAGACTCTTTAACGACTGAGCCACCCAGGCGCCCTGCACTTCATGAAAACTTTAAATATGCTTTCTTATCTCAAAATTAGAAAAAATATCTACTATATCTTTAGTACTTTATCATTTTTTTACATATATAATCTCATTGAAATTTATTTTTGTATGTGATATAGGAAACATACTTTGTTTCCAAACAGGTAGCCATTTCATGAATAATCAAACCTTTCTGTATTGATTTGAAATGTGGCCTTTATTACATAGTAAATTCTCATGTACACATATTCTCTATCTTTGCATTGATCTGTTTGCTTATTCCTCCATCAGTACCACACTTTCCATTAATAAAGATTTATGATGCAAGTCTCTCTCCATTATTATTCTTTTTTTCTCATTATTTTCTTGGCTACTTCACTCATTTAATCTTAGAGATGAAATTTAGAATCAGTATGTCAAGTTATAACACAATCACAAACACAAAAGAGCAAACAAATCAAAAAAGAGATTTTGGATGGATTTTCACTGAACTTATGTATTAAGTGGGAAAGAACTGGCATCTTTACAGTATTGAGTCTTTTCCTCCAAGGACGTGAAATCCATTTCATTTACTCAGGTCTTCTTTTATTTTGTCATGGAATTTTTCAGCTGATTTGGTATTCAGATCACACATAGATGAGGAATAGAAGGAAATACCTGTATAAACTGATTCTAGGAAGAGTTTGTGTCAGGATGACCTAGAATGTTGGCAGTCTGTTTCTGTCTAAATGCCTACACTATAACATCTATACCTTTGAATGTTTGTATAAACTTCAGTCATCCCCAAAGTATAATCCTTCTTTGCTTGCTTTTTTGTTCTTGCCTATAATTTGTATAATAATTTTTGTATGCAGCAGTATTTTGAATCTTCTCTTAACTCAAGAGCATTCACTGTTTTAAATAAACTCAGAAAGCATAATAGCTTATTTGAATCCACGATTTGTTTTCTATAACAATGGTCTTAGAGTTTTCTTATTCCTAAGGTAATTTTTAAAATTTTACCCCCCAAATCTCTTGCTTTTCAAATTTAGTGTAGATGTGCTTCCCAAAATTAAGTTTAATGATGATTTCTATTTCCTTCTCATAATTTATAGTTTGATTCTCAAATTATTTAATGTATTTTATGATTATACCAATGTATCAATATATTTTTTAATGAAAATTTTGGAGACTATAAAAAAGCCCTTACCTCAAAATAAATTTTGCTAATAATAGCAAACTTGAGAAGCCACTCTTTACAGATTGGAGTATTTCTCTATCATTTTTATATACATATGAGTAAGGAGTTATTTTTGTGCTTTTAAGAATTTTTTTTCACCCCACAGTATGTTACAAACATTTTTTCTGTGACACTGTTCTTAGGCATGATCTTTTAAATTGATACATAGTATTCTACCATATATTGTCATAATTTATTGAGCTAGTCCACTAGATGTGGCTATTAGGTCATTTTTATTTTTATTTTTTTATTTTTTTTAAAGATTTTATTTATTTATTTGAGAGAGAGAGAATGAGAGACAGAGAGCACGAGAGGGAGGAGGGTCAGAGGGAGAAGCAGACTCCCCGCCGAGCAGGGAGCCCGATGCGGGACTCGATCCCGGGACTCCAGGATCATGACCTGAGCCGAAGGCAGTCGCTTAACCGACTGAGCCACCCAGGCGCCCTATTAGGTCATTTTTAATCTTGGTTCTCATAAACAATGCTGGATATAATCAGATGTTTATTTCATTAGTATCACTTCCTAACATTGAAATTACCAAAAAGAGAATATGGTCATTTTGTGTTTTGGATGTATATTGCCAAACTGTCTGGGTATTTGGTATCAGTTTAGAGTTGCATGTATCTCTTTGAACTCTCATTATGTCCCAGACTCTTCTTTAGCAATAGGAATATAGCAGGTAATGAAACAGACACACATCTAGGACATCTGGGAGTTTACATTCTAGTAAGGAGAAGGAAATAACAGAGAAATAAGATTTATGTATACCTACATTGTGTGATTGCTACAGACTGAATTGTGTACTCCCCCCAAATTCAAAGCTCTATTTCTCAATGTGGCTGTATTTGCAGAAAGGGCTCTTTGGAAGTAATTAAGTTTAAATGAAATAATTAGGATGGGGTCATCATCTGATTAAATTGGTGGCCTGATAAGAAGAGGAAGAGAGAGTTATCTCTTTCTCTGTGTGTACACGCTGAGCAAAGGCTATGTGAGTGCACAGTGAGAAGGAGGCAGCTGTCTGTTGGCAAGCCTGCAAGAGGGTCTCACTGGAACTTGACCATGTTGACATTCTGATCTCAGACTCTCAGTCTCCAGAACAAAGTATCATAGTCTGGGTGTCTTAAACAGCTGACATTTTCTCATAATTCTGGAGACTGGAAGTCTGAGATCAGGGTGTCAGCACAGTCAGGTTCTTATGAGAGACCTCTTATTGGTTTGTAGATGGTCACCTTCCTCTGTGTTTACATGGCCTTCCTTTAGTGCATTTAATGCATGCACATAAGGAGAGTGAGCTCTTCCTCTTTTTATAGGGCACTAATCCTGTTATGGGGGCCTTATCCTCATGGTGTCACCTAAACCTAATTATCTCTCAAAGGCTCAAATACCATCACACTGGGGTTTTGGAGGGAGAAATAAAAAGCAGACTTTTGGACATGATATATTTGAGATTCTTATTTGACATTTAAGTAGAAATGTGGGTTGGCAATTAGATATATAAGTTTGGGAATTAGTGGAGAGGTAGAAGCTGGAAGTCTTCAGAATATAGATTGGAAGCTGTGACACCGGGTGATCACTAATGGAGAGAATAAGGGTAGAAAGGGTAAAGTATCCCAGTGATTGAACTCTTGGTCCACCCTGTTATTTCTAGGATGGAGAGCTGAGGAAGAACAGGCAAAACAGAGTAAGAAAGAAAGGCCAGAGTGATGGGAGGAGTGAAGCCAGTGAATGAAATATCCTGGAAGCAAGTGATAAAGTGTTCCAAAGAGAATTGATCAAATACTGCTGATAGGGCACATTTAATGACCCCTACATTCATTAGTCACTGGAGGTCATAACTGGAGCACAAGAGCAGTTTCAGTGGATTAGAGATGGCAAATCCTAAATGAGGTGGATTCTAGAAAAAATGAGAAAACACACGTATAGACAATGCTTTCAGGAAGTATTGCTGTAAAGAGCACTTGATAAGTGGAGGCAGTATCTAAAGAGAGAAATATCTTTAAAAAGAGGTGTTTAAAGTTTTTCCCATGTGTTTGCACATAATTTATCCTTTGAGATGGGAAAAAATATATCAGGGTTTATATCCCAGTAAGTGTGATAAAATGGAGAGGGAAAATGGATGATATAGAAGAAAAAGAAGTATTGTCCTCAATTAAGTCAGAGAGATGAAGGTACTAGTCAGTGGCCAAGAATATAGACAATTCATCCATAAAAACATGAAGACAATAAAGAGTATATGATATGATGAAATTAGGCGAACGAGCATGCTTTTTTTTCAATATTTGGCAACATTGAGAATGATCTCTTTTAAAAAAATAGGAATGATACTCAAGTCACCCAGTTGGAGATAGGCCTTGAAGCTATAAAGTCAATGAACTTGGGATTTGCTCTAGCATTTGGCCAAATAAATTAATAAGTACTTAGAAATTAGATTCCTTGCATTAAAAAATAGGAGAATGAAGCAAATTCACAGAAACAACAAAAAACCCCCAAATCCTTTGAAAATTGACTATTCAAACCCAGAAATGGATGACTTTGATATGACAGTCTCAGCTCTACATTGTACGTTTAGCAGTTACATTCCATAAGAGTCCCATGTATCCAACTAAACTTGAGCTAATTTGCCTAGAAGTCTATTGATATCACATGGTCCATAACTAAGTCATGTGGGGTGTGTTTGTGTGTGTGTGTGTGTGTGTGTGTATACACATGGATGTCCAAATGTTGGTTGGTTTTTAAATTTTATTATGGAAACTTCTGCTTCTGATTATGACAAAATAGAACATATCAGACTGTCTTAATGACAGACTGTAAAAATCAGATTTAAAAAAACTTAAATTTGTTTGCAGACATCAGAGAGTAATCTAAAGACAGCCAGATCTTGATAGACACAATTTCTGCAGAGAAGGAAACATATTGAGATGAGATCTATATTTCCTCTTGGAGCTTTTGCTTATTCTCAATAGTGGACATAAATGCCAAATGGAAAGCTGCATCCTAGAGCCTGTGGCAGTCTCTGAGGGCTATGTAGATAAAAATTAGTGCTCAAGCCTCCCAAAGCAACCATGATATGAAAAGTCAAAATGTTGGGTAAAAGAAAAGTATTGAAAAGTTAACCTGATATTTTTCCTGCAATTTCCCTTTGAGGAATATGCCCAGGGCAAGTTATTGGGAATCTAAATTGAGCATAGTTAAAGGATAAAAAGTTATGCAAAGAATGCAAGAGATTAATTTGGCTAGAGAGACAAAAGTTGAGATCTCAGGACTAACCAATTGTAGAAGACCTGGTAAGCAACCCAGACTTTCAGTGGAGTTTCCTTCTTTGGTATTGCCCTAACAATAAGAGAAATCCCCAAATATGTCAGTTTCTACAAAACAAGATATCTAGCTAGAACTAAGTCATGGTGATCTTCCACGGTCTATGCATTTTCCAGAAGTAAATATATCAAAAACCATAGCCAAAGCACAAATTACAAAATCATCCATAGATAAAAGACACATTAACTTCAAGGAAATTGAAAGCCAACTTTTCATCTGAAACCATGGAAGCCAGACAGCACAATGACATCTTAAAGTGCTAAAAGAAAAGAACTGGCAAAATAGAATTATATGCTCACTGAAAATATACTTCAAAGATAAAGTGAAATAAGACATTTTCAGAAAACAAACAAAAAAGAAAAAAAAGAGAATTTGTAGTAGTAGTCTCTTACTAAAAGAAATACTAAAACAATGTTTCAGGAAAAAATAAGATGATTTTGAATTGCAGATTTGTAAAAGTAGCCAAAACATGTACCTCTTCCTCCTTTCACCTCCTTGCAATTTGTTTTTGCAGATCCTCCCCTCAAGATTTGAGTCAATTTTACCCCAAATTGAATCTATTTGCCAGGTTGTTATGAATTGAATTATGTACCCTTCCACATTTATATATTAAAGTCCTAACCACCAGTACCTCAGAATATGACCTCATTTGGAGCCAATCTTTTATAGGTAGTCAAGCTAAAGTGAAGTCTTTAGTGTGGTCCTTAATCTACTATGTCCTTGAATAAAAGGGAAATTTGGACACAGAGATATGGGTAGAGGGAAGACAATGTGAAGAGACACAGGGAGAAGATATTTACAAGCCAAAGAGATAGCCCTGGAACATAGCCTTCCTCACAGCCCTCAGAAGGAGCCAACCCTCCCAACACCCTGATTTGGGGCTTCTAGCCTCCAGAACTGTGAATTGTTTAAGCCATCCGGTCTGTGGTCCTTGGTTATAGCAGCCCTAGCAAACTAATATACAGGTGCACTGCTTTTGGTCAATGGAAACTGACAGACACAGAGGCTTGAAAAAGGCTATGAGTTGCTCTCTTGCCATCTTTGGAACTCTGAAACGGGCCAGACTAATGGAGGATAGGATACTATATGGAAAAAAGTTTCAGCTGTGTCTTTCCAACTGCGACATATCCTAGACTAATGAGCCTAACAACTTCCTCATGTGAAACAGGCCATTCTAGATCACTCTGCAATCAGCTGACCTGCTAACTGACCACAGAAGCATAAAAAAACCTAGCTGTCAGCCGAGCCAGGTCACAAACAGGCGGATACACAGAAACTTGAGCCTAAGAAAACAGTTGTTTTAAGTCAACCACTAGAATATGAGGTTGTCTGTTTCATACCAAAATCTAAGAGGTACACAGAAGTAAGAAAATTCAGGAAAGGAAGAAGATCCATGGAAAAGGTAAATAAATAAGTAAAAATTATTTGTGACTGTCTAAAACACAACTAATAATGTCTTGTGGGGTTGAAAATATGTATCAAATAGGGTACAATGCAAAAAATGTCCTCAAAGTGGCAGAATTGTAAATAAATGGTAAGGTGTTATAGGGTCTTGCCTTTATGAATTCTGCATTTGTTTGTGTTTTTAGGAAGATTTTCTTTGCAATGACAAATACTTGTGTTTGTTTTGTTATTTAATTATGGAAAAGTGTATATATTCATATATTTTCTTCTAAGACATCTGTTTTGTGCATTTGTTTTTTTATCTAAATATTCAATAATTTTTTTGAATTAGCTACAACTTATTTTGGGGAGTCATATAGAATACAGATTTTTCAAATAGTTAACCAATTGCCCTAATACTTTTTAAATATCATTCTTTTTAAGATGCCCATTTTTCATATATTAAATTTTACTTGTAAGGATGATATCATTTAAAAATATTCCTTTTCTTTTATTCCTCACAATGTCATTTCTCCTAGTAGTAGTACTGCACAATTTTCCATTGAATTTTCTAATGAACTTTAATTCTCACTGACATCACTTAGGAACAGATCCTCATCATTTCACATTTTGTATTTCCTAACTGATCTTCCTATTAGCATAAGGCTAAAATAAGATATTCTTCCCCTTCATATGCCAACTCTCAACTTAAAAACTTTACTCGTTCTAGATCATTAATTAGGCCTACCCTTCAAAATCCTTGAAGTGCTTGCATAAATTTTGCTTTGCTTACTTCTTGGAAGCAATTTCTCCCGGATCTCTCATGTTTCCGCATGCCTTCTGAACACAGGCATTGGCAGCTTTTGTTCCAGACTGTGTTTTCAAGGGTATTTGAAGAGCAAACAGACTTGAAAGATAGAGATGGTATTTCCTTGGGGCAGAGGAAGATTTGTTTGTTGTTTGGGATAAAAAGGATAACATCTCCCTCTGGGATGAAGTTTGGGCAGGTATTCCAGTTGGCCCCTTTAAAAGATTGGAGTTTCCTAGGCTCAGGGTTTCTCAGCTGTGACATAAACTTACTGCATCCACCTGGGCTGTTTTGTGTTCTACCCACGGGACTGGGGACAAGCAGAAACAAAGCAAACATGAAGTTCAAAATGCCTACCATATCATGAGTAAAAAGGCTTTTTTTCTCTGACTCAGGAATCTTGTGTCTTGCCAGTAGCCATAAAACTGTTGTTGGCTAACTTGGTACCTTGCAAATGGGGTATAATCCCAGGGTACTCGACCCAAGTAATAATACTCTTATCTGCAGAATTGGTTTCATAGTCTATTGGACTTCTACAATAATATGTTCAAAATCATCAGGTTCCGTGGTTAAATGACACTGCAAACATTTTCTTTTACCATTTCTTTTTTATTGAGGTATAAATGACATATAACTTTGTGCAAATTTAAGGTGCACATGTTGATTTGATACATTTAGATATTGCAGTATGTTTACCAGTGTAGAGTTAGTTAATCCCTCTATTATGTCACATAATTATTTTTTGTGGTGACAACATTTAAGATCTTGTCCCTTTTAGCAACTTTGAAGTGTATAAACAGAGACAAATAGGCTCATACCACCTTCTTTTAGTTCCCAAGCACAGTTTGGTATTTCAAACCGGGATAACTCAAACATGCAACAGGTGGTCTATGAAATGACCCATTATTAAGATAATTGTTATGGATCCCTCTGGCCTTAGATCTTACATTCACTGCTTGTTTCAGCGTTACCAATCTTCTGATCCTTTTGTTTTTTTATTTTCTTCTCTGTTACTCTTTAGCCTGATGTTACCTCATACATTTGATAGGATAATTTCTTAATATTCTCAAAGGCATAGCCTGAATTTACCCTCAAGTGCTTTAAAATCTTGGATATTGAGGGCATACATTCACCTTGCTCAGGTCCTGAGACTACACTTTAGCATTGACCACGTGTGGTGTGGTGTGCTCTACGTTCTTGGGTATCGCCATCTGTGAAAATTGTGTATATATTTATATATATATATAAGTATATGTATATATAGGTATGTATGTATATATGTATGTATATATATAAACCAGGTATAGTTATATATACAGATATATATATGGTTATAGTTATATAAAATCCTTAATATAATTAATGAAGATTTTTCACATGTACTTTGTCATTTAATGAATATACCACCAATATAAGGTTTTAAACTCCCTTTTATAAAAAGGAAGGAAATAAAGCTTAATTATGTGGTCTGTCAAAGGTATATAGTTATTAAATGATATAGTCTTTTTTTAAGATTTTATTTATTCATCTGACAGAGAAAGACACAGCGAGAGAGGGAACACAAGCAGGGGGAGTGGGAGAGGGAGAAACAGACTTCCCGCCGAGCAGGGAGCCCGATGAGGGGCTCGATCCCAGGACCCTGGGATCATGACCTGAGCCGAAGGCAGACACTTAATGAGTGAGCCAGGCACCCTTAAATGATATAGTCTTGAACACAGGACCTCAAATTCCAAATCTCAGAGTTAAATGATTTATAATAAATTACTTTGCCCTAGGCAATGGCTGAGGATACAAAGATGAATAAAATTAACCCCTTTAGGGGTTAGATCTTTAGGAGATATTGGAGAGAGAGTGTATCCCTAGTCTATATTTATCCATTTATATCAGTGACAAGTTTTCCTTCACAAATTCTCAACAGGCGTCTTTTTATTAGAAGAAAACATCTTCATTACCTTCTCTGAATCGTGTAGCATTTAAGGCTGATTATGGGTGAGTAGTAACATATTTGTGAGCTGTGAGTGACCAATCACCAATCTTGGCTTTGGATCTAGGTGTCTTATCATAAAATTTCTGAGTCTCACTTTTATTCTTGGTGACAAATATGAATAACTACTAGAATAGTAGTTGATCCCTGCATAGGCAGAGCTGGTCCCTGCCTCAGGGACTTGATTTTAATCTTTATTAGTTGAAACCCTCACAAGACTCACTGATACACTGCTTTCAGGTTTTGCCTCAAAACTGTCCATGTCAATGAGGTATTCCTTGACCATGCCATTAAAAATAGCCCCTCCCGAGTGCAAACTAGTGCAGCCACTCTGGAAAACAGTATGGAGGTTCCTCAGAAAGTTAAAAATAGAACTACCCTATGATCCAGCAATTGCACTACTGGGTATTTACCCAAAGAATACAAAAATATTAATTCAAAGGGATACATGCTTCTCATTTTATAACAGCATTATCTACAATAGCCACGATAGGGAAGGACCCCAAATGTCCATCAACTGATGAATGGATAAAGAGGAGGTGGTGTATATATATACAATGCAATATTACTCAACCATAAAAAGGAATGAAATCTTGCCACTTGCAATGATGTATATGGAGCTAAAGAGGCAAAATGAGTCAGTCAGAGAAAGACACCATAAGAATTCACTAGTATGTGGAATTTAAGAAACAAAACTGATGAACATAGGGTGAAAAAAAAGAGAGAGAGGGAAACCAGAAAACAGACTCTTAACTACAGAGAACAAACTGAGGGTTACTGGAGGGGAGGTGGGTGGAGGGATGGGTTAAACAGGAGATGGGGATTAAGGAGTGCACTTGTGATGAGCACTGGGTATTGTATGACAGTGTTGAATCACTACATTGTACACCTGAAACTAATATTACACTGTATGTTAACTAACTGGAATTTAAATAGAAACTTGAAAAAAATATCACCTCCTTATACACCTTTTCATTTTAGAGGCCATTTTCCAGTTTATTATCAGAAACTGCATTGTAAATATTTTACATGTCTATTTTCTCTGTGTTTTCTAGAACCTAAGCAGCATGAGGGATAGAACTTTGTCTAACTCTACTGTTTTATTTCTCATGCACAGAGCAGTGTTTGACACATAGTAAGACTCAGTATAAATAGTTTTATGGAACTACATATAGCCAAGGCTTTGGCAGTTTGAGGAATTAAGGTGTCTGTACCCTCAACACCATGAGTAACACAGGTAAACATGTAATATTTTTAAAAAATAAAGTGTTCATCTTCTGTGTGTAATAGCTCATATATGTTAAATTATTGCTATCTGTTAAAATATTTCTATAATTTTTGTTTTGTTTGGATTCTTGCTAGGGCATATGTTATTAATATCTCAGTAAACAGCCATAGGTATTAAGTCTATTCCATTCTTTCTCTGGAACTAAGCAAATGTTAGCTATTCAAGTAATCAGTAGCCCTCCCTTCATTACAAATTTAAGTTTGAAACTAGGCTTTGATGTAGTAGTCGTTAAATTTGTTGGTGGTCATGAATCCTTTAAAGAGTTGCTTAAGCAATACCTACTGATTTTGGCCCGGGAAAATGCACACACACACACACACATATGCATAATTCTTGGCATATAATTTCAGAAGGACTAGAGACCATTTAACAGCTATCCATGAACCTAAGGAAGACTTTAAAATTTTGGTTTCTTTTATAGGAAAGCTGAAGTCCACGATGCTTTAGTTGTGATTGGGCAGTGGCACCCCTATATATCTTTGTCAAGAGGTGATTTCTCCCCTTTGGTATCACTCCGTAAGTCTACTGAGTTTCCCAGGACACTGAAACTTAACTCATCAGTGACTTGATTTGGATTGCTTCTCTTTCTTCATCTGTCAACCCTGAGTTCTAAATATCTCAGACATAACACATTCCTTACCCAAACATCTGTGGTCTATACCTCAGTGGTTCCTCTTTGCTCATTTACTTTTGATTTACCATGCCTGGGACAGAAAAAAACCTGGTTACATCACTTTTTGTTTTGATGATCAGTTGTTTGCTCTATCCCTGGGTTGTAATTTCTGTTCCTCTGGCAAGATGGTCTAGACCCCTTTTAAGAGTTCATATTGATGCTAGGAAGTATGTACTAATTTTGTTTTGAAATCTGGATGGAGCCTCATATGAGGGGAAGCAGGACACCCCAAAATATTTTAGGCTTTAGTAGATTATTATGAAATCTAGCAATTGTATATGGATATTTTAATAAGCTGTCTAATATGGTTGTGCAGGATTTTTAATGCATAGGGTAAATCCACATTTATGACTATGTATTATAGATTACCCTGAAGTGTTTTCTGCTAAGTCATGCAAATTTATTTTGTCTATTCAGCCAGATTTTAAACATATATACATTTTATAGCCAGTATTTTAAACCATACACATAACAATGAGAGAATGGACATTTAATAAATGCTTTCTCATTGACTAAAATGCAATAGTGTACATTTAACATAATATTTAGTCTCATTAACTTTTACTCATAGTCAGTAATAACTGCAATAAACCAAGGACACTTCACTAAATTCCAACAGATAGTTTCAGGTGGTTAAAAAAACAAAAAACAAAAACAATTAGCAAACTCCTGATTATTATATTTGGTTTTTATTTTTCCCTTAGCAATTAAGGTTAATCTTTAGCATATCATATATTTCATATTATCTTGGATCTGTTCATATTATTAATGTATTCCTTTTGATTTTTATGTCCTTTTAAGTGGCATAAAACATGAACCATGAGGGGCACCTGGTTGGCTCATTTGGTTGAGCATCTGACTCTTGATTTCAGCTCAGGTAAAGCTCTCAGGGTCGTGAGAATGATCCCTGTGTCGGGCTCTGCACTCAGCTGGGAGTCTGCTTGAGTTTCTCTCTCTCCCTCTCCCTTGGCCCCTCCCTGGTTCCCTGAAAGAATTAATGAAAGTGATAAACCCCTAAACAGACTTATCAAAAAGAAAAGAGAAAGGACCCAGATAAATAAAATCATGAATGAGAGAGGAGAGATCATAACCAACACCACAGAAATACAAACAATTATAAGAGAATATTATGAAAAATTATATGCCAATAAACTAGGCAATCTGGAAGAAATGGACAAATTCCTAGAAACTACAAACTGCCAAACTGAAATAGAAAGAAATAGAAAATTTGAACAGACCCATAACCAGCAAAGAAATTGAATCAGTAATCAAAAATCTCCCAACAAAGTCCAGGCCCAGATGGCTTCCCAGGGAAATTCTACCAGACATTTAAGGAAGAATTAATACCTATTCTCAAACTGTTCCAAAAAATAGAAATGGAAGGAAAATTTCTCAACTCATTCTATGAAGCCAGCATTACCTTGTTCTGAAGAAAAGATTTATGGCAGCTATACTCTCTGTTTTGAAGGGGAAAAAAACACCTTCGTGATACTATAAAATTCTAATAGGACTACAGAAAGAAGAAGAGAGAAATCTGCACATAGATGAGGATAATAGTAAGCAGTAAAGGAGAATAAGACAGAGTTACATTAAATTGGGTACTTACAACATCCAATCTCATTACCTGGGGAAGCCCCATGGAGACATCCAGGCTAGAGTCCTGATTGAGAGGCCTGGACAAGCATCCTCCCCTCAGGTGAGACTTCCAACTGACCATCCCTATATGGGCTGCTTTTATAGGGTAAATGACAGGGTCTGAAATTAAACATTTGTTTGCCTACATGCAGATTGGAGTGCACTACATTTCTATGTTATCATGTCTTTACATATTTAAGGAGGCTGCGCTAGCTGTGCTTGCTTCCCCTCCCAGAGGGCATGTAAGGCAAAATTTATTGCTCTTGGTGTCCAGACCAGAAGGGCCAATTCTGACCCGGAGGCCAGCTAATGTCAACTAATCAGTCTACCAAGGTCACTTATGCAGCACAAGTCTCACAAACAACATTCTTTAACCTGCCTGGTACATGCAGGCTGAGGTGGTTGGATATGAAGGACAAATTACAGAAAACTCCATCCATATAATACATATCTTGATTCAAAATCAAAGACCCCCCCCCACACACACACACTAAAAGGAGAATTACAGGGCAACATCCATGATGAACATGGATGCAAAAATTCTCAACAAGGTACTAGCGAATCAAATCCAACAGTACATTGAAAGAATTATTCACCATGGTCAAGTGGGATTTATTTCTGAGCTGTAGGGATGGTTCAATATTTGCAAATCATCAACATGATATACCACATTAATAAAAGAAAGGGTAAGAACCATATGATCCTATCAATAGATGCAGAAAAAGAATTTGATAAAATACAGAATCCATTCTTTTTATTTTATTTATTCATTTGAGAGAGAGAGCTAGAGTGTGAGCAAGAGAGAGCACATAAATGGGAGGGAGGGGCAGAGGGAGAGGGTGAAGCAAACTCCCCACTGAGCAGGAACCCTGATGCAGGGGTCAATCCCAGGACCCTGGAGTCACAACCTGAGCTAAAGGCAGATGCTCAACTGACTGAGTCACCCAGGTTCCCCTCTTTTTTTAAAAGATTATTTATTTATTTATTAGTTAGTTAGTTTATTTATTTATTTATTTATTTATTTATTTATTTATTTATTTATGAGAGGGAGAGAGAAAATGGGGGGGGGGAGAGGAGAGGGGGGAAAGGAGGGGAGAGAGAAGGGAAAGAATCTCAAAGAGACTCCATGCTGAGTGCAGAACCTGATGCAGGGTTCAATATCAAGACTCTGAGATCATGACCTGAGCCAAAAGCAAGAGCTGGACATTTAACTGACTGAGCCACCCAGGCACCCCTACAGCATCCACTCTTGTTAAAAACCCTTAATTGCAGGAGACAAACTGAGGGTGCTGGAGTGGGGGGTGGGGTGGGAGAGATGGGGTGACTGGGTGATAGACACTGGGGAGGGTATGTGCTCTGGTAAGTGCTGTGAATTGTGCAAGACTGTTGAATCTCAGATCTGTACCTCTGAAACAAATAATGCAATATATGTTAAGAAAAAAAAAAAAAAAGAAGGAGGTAGCGGGAGGGGAAGAATGAAGCGGGGGAAATTGGAGGGGTAGACGAACCATGAGAGACTATGGACTCTGAAAAACAAACTGAGGGTTCTAGAGGGGAGGGGGGTGGGAGGATGGGTTAGCCTGGTGGTGGGTATTGAGGAGGGCACATTCTGCATGGAGCACTGGGTGTTATGCACAAACAATGAATCATGGAACACTTGATCTAAAACTAATGATGTAATGTATGGGGATTAACATAAGAATAAAAAAAAATCCTCAACAAAGTAGATGGAGATGGAACATACCTCAACACCATAAAAGTCATATGCGAAAGAACCACAGCTAATATTATCCTCAATGGGGAAGAACTGAGAGCTTTTCCTCTATGTTCAGGAACAAGACAAGGATATACACTTTCACCATTACTATTTAATAACATAGTACTGGAAGTCTTACCCTCAACAAACAACAAAAAGAAAATAAAGGGCATTCAGATAGGCAAGGAAGAAGTCAAACTTTCAGTGTTTGCAGATAATATGATACTCCACCTAGAAAACCCAAAAACCTCCACCAATAGATTGTTAGAACTAATACACGAATTCAGCAAAGTAACAGGATATGAAATCAAAGTACAGAAATCTGTTGCATTTCTATACACGAATAATGAAGCAGCAGAAAAAGAGATCAAGGAATTGATCCCATATACAATTGTGCCCAAAACAATAAGATATCTAGGAATAAACCTAACCTAAGAGGTAAAAGATATGTACTCTGAAAACTATAAAACACCTGTGAAAGATATTGAAAAGGATGGAAAGAATTAGGAAAACATTCCAGGTTCATGTATTGGAAGAACATTGTTAAAATGTCCATACTACCCAAAGCAATCTACACATTTAATCCAATCCCTATCAAAATACCACCAGCATTTTTCACAGAGCTAGAACAATTCTAAAATTTGTATGGAATGACAAAAGACCCCAGATAGCTAAAACATTCTTGAAAAAGAAAAGCAAAGCCGGAGGCATTGTGATTCCAGACTTCAAGCTATATTACAAAGCTGTAATCATCAAGACAGTATGGTACTGGCACAAAAACAGACACATAAATCAATGGAACAGAATAGAAAATTCAGAAGTGGACCTACCACTATATGGTCAACTAATCTTTGACTAAGCAGGAAAGAATACCCAAAGGAAAAAAGACAGGCTCTTTGACAAATGGTGCTGGGAAAACTGGAAAGCAACATGAAGATTGAAACTGGACCACTTACTTACACCATACACAGAAGTAAATTCAAAATGGATGAAAGACCTAAATGTGAGACAAGAAGCTGTCAAAATCCTGGACAAAAACACAGGCAGCAACCACTTTGATCTCGGCCACAGCAACTTTTTACTAGACACGTCTCTGGAGGCAAGGGAAACAAAAGCACAAATGAACTATTGGGACCTCATCAAGATAAAAACTTCTGCACAGCAAAGGAAACAATCAACAAACTAAAAGGCAGACTTTGGAATGGGAGAAGACATTTTCAAATGACATATCTGATAAAGGTTTAGCATCCAAGATCTATAAAGAACTTATCAAACTCAACACCCAGAAAACAAATAATCCAGTTAAGAAATGGGCAGAAGACATGAACAGACATTTTTTCCAAAGAAGACATCCAGATGGCTAATGGACACATGAAAAGATGCTCAACATGACTCCTCATCAGGGAAATGCAAATCAAAACCATGATGAGATATCACCTCACACCTGTCAGAATGGTTAAAATTAACTCAGGAAACAGCAGATATTGGTGAGGGTGCAGAGAAAGGGAAACCCTCTTACACTGTTGGTGGGAAAGCAAACTGGTGCAGCCACTCTGGAACACAGTATTTAGGTTCCTCAAAAACTTAAAAATAAAAACACCCTATGATCCAGCAGTTGCACTACTAGGTATTGCCCAAAGCATACAAAATTACTGATTCAAAGGAGTACATGTACCTCGCTCGATGTTTATAGCAGCATTATCAACAATAGCCAAACTATGAAAAGAGCCCAAGTGTCCATGGACAGATGAATGGATAAAGAAGAAGTAGTATATATATATATATACAATTCAATATTAGTCAGCCATCAAAAAGAATGAAATCTTGCCATTTGCAATGACAAGGTTGGAACTTGAGCGTATTGTACTAAGTGAACTAAGAGAAGCAAATACCATATGATTTCACTCATATTGTGGAATTCAGGAAACAAAACATATGAACATAGGGGAAGGAGAAAAAAAAGAGAGTGAAGGAAGCCGTAAGAGACTCTTAATGATAGAGAACAAACTCAGGGTTGATGGAGGAAGGTGGGTGGCGGATGGGCTAAATGGGTGATGGGTATTAAGGAGGGCACTTGTTATGATGAGCACTGGGTATTATACATAAATGATGAATCACTAAATTCTACTCCTGATGCCAACATTACACTATATGTTAACTAACTAGAATTTAAATAAAAACTTGTAAGAAAAAAAATGAAATGCTCTGATTGGACATGCCCAATTTAACCCCCAAAACTAAGAGAGGTGGGAGTCAGCTCTATTTAAAGCCCATGGAATTGATGAATTGAACCTGGGAAGCCATAGTCTCTAGAGAAACACTGCTTTATAGTTCTCAAAAAATAGAGTAAGAATGATGTATGTCTGGCTTTTTGCCAACATATACACACTACCAACCATTTACTGTGTGTGACTTTGGGCAAGTTAATTTTTTGACCTTAAATCTTTCTAACTATATAATAAAAATAATATATATCTTCTAGAATTTTTATGACTATTAAATGAGATAGCTTTTATATATGTGTATATATATATATATATGGCATAATGATTAACATATAATAAATTCCCAATTAATATTAGCTTTCTCTTTTTACGTGTACTTTCCCAAACTGCCTGCTCTCCTACCCCAATGTCAAATGTATAGTCCAGTTATATTTATCCAAAACATAAAAATCTCTTAGAATCTGGATTAAGCCTGTTACAATAACCCTGTCTCTCCTCTTCCTTCCTTCATTTTCCTTCCTTTTTTCATTCACTTTTTTTCCTTCTTTCCCTTTCCTCTCCATACTATCTCTGTAATATGTGCAATTATTTCATTAATTGTTGAGAGCAAACAGGATAAATTACAAGTGCTTATTGCAAAGACTGCATACCTAAAGCAGTCTGAATATAGAGTTTAGTGTTAGTAATTGTGAGCAAGCACATTTAGAATGATCTCCATAATTTGAATAACTATAATACCAATGTTTTCTAAATGAATAATTTCTTATTTTAATATAATATTATTTGTACTTATCCTAGGTCAATTTCTGGTAGTTTACATTATACTTAGCTTCAAATGTTCACTGAGAAATGACCTAAATTAAATCAGTAATTCTTTCTGTGCCGCTGCTATTAGGTTCAATTACTTGAGGACAGAGAATTAATATTAGGGCTAACAATAGTTACTTATATAACATTACATCTTAATGAGGTTGAAGTGTTAACATTGGCCAGAGTTATGCCATGAAACTGGTACACATTAATTGAAAAACTATGTTATAATCACCCCTCAAATCAAATAGTCCAGACTCCTTGACGAGGGCATAATTCAAAAGTGAAGCCTCATGGCATCAACTGAGAACACTGCAAACGAACTTTGAAAGTTTTCACAGATTCATTAATTCTTTAACACAATATGTGGAAATTAGTTTGAACTTCAAACAGATTTGAACAAAATATCGTCTATGCTATATGAGATTTACAATGAAGGGAAAGATAGACACAAACCATAAAAAAAAAAGATTTTAAAAAGATAATCTTTACTTACTACAATTAAGCTCATTTAGTTTTAATTGCATAAAATAATGTAACTTGAATTTGAGCAAAATATCTACCTATTGAGTTTAATTTTTTCCTGGATATTTTGAATGTTTACTTTAGCAACTTGTTTCTTCATATTATGCATATATTTTAAGGGAATGCTTTAATATATTACAAAAACACAGTTTTTAAATGAAGTGAAATTCATTTGCTAAAATATTATAAAACCTGAAAACCCTGACTTTATGAAGTGTAGAAATGCTTGTTTTTAAATAGAAATATATCTTAATTCCAAATCAAATACCATTTTGTTATACCCCTTCTGCCTTAATCTGTAGGAAAATTAGCTATCACTCTTACTTTTAGAAAGGTTTGCAATCTCAGGTATTTAGAACAGCAATCCCATGATGGTTGTGTTGGTATTTATTGATAGCATTAAAGGTGGGAGTGTGTTTTGAGGTGTAGGTGGGGCTCTTTAGGACCTCCTTAAAATTTGTCTGTGATTGGCAAGTCTGTTTCCATCTCTGTCTTCTATTATTTTTCAAGGAACTTCTATTTTGGGGAATTTATACCACCTAATTTGATACCCTCTATCTCTTCTTTTTCTCACTTTTTTTTGGTCTTCATTTTTAAATTCAATATTCTAGCATATTTCCTTACTTTTGCCTTCCAAGCCTTCTACTGATTAAGAAAAAAACTATTCTGGAAATTTTGTTTTAAAAATGTAAGATCAGGGGACGCCTGGGTGGTTCAGTTAGCTAAGCATCTGCCTTCAGCTCAGGTTGTGATCTTTGGGTCCTGGGATCAAGCCCCACATTGGGCTCCTTGCTTAGTGGGCAGTCTGTTTGTCCCTCTCCCTCTGCCCTTCCCCTCTGTTCATGCTCTCTCTCTCAAATAAATAAAATCTTTAAAGAAAATAAAAATGTAAGATCAGAATAGCCAAGTTAATTTTGAAGAACAAACTTGCTATATTGATAGTATCAGATATTAATACCTAGCAGTAAGCTACAGTAATGAATATAGTGTGATACCAATATAAGAGTAAACCAATAAAATCAGGACTGAGGGTCCACAAAGAGACCCACACATACATATATGGCCATTGATTTATGACAAGGTAGTACTGGAGTGTGATGGAAAAAGGATATATTTTTATTTACCAGTAACTATTGCTGAAAATATTGAATATTCATGTGAAAAAAAATCTTGATCCCACTTGATACTGTATTGCAGATAAAAATGTGATAAAATTATAACGTTTCTACAAGAAAACAATGAAAAATATCTTAATGACATTAGGATTTGTAAAGATTTTTTAAGAACACTCAAAAAAGTGGCGCCTGGGTGGCTCATTTGGTTAAGCATCTGCCTTGGGCTCAGGTCATGATCCGGGGGTCCTGGGATCCAACCCCATGTCTGGCTCCCTGTCAGCGGGGAGTCTGCTTCTCCCTCTGCCCCTCCCCCCAGTCATGCTCTCTCTCTCTCTCTCTCTCTCTCAAAAAATTAATAAAATCTTAAAAAAAAGAACACAAAAATTACAGGAGAAAATTAGTAAATTGATCAACATTAAACATCAACAATTTTTGTTCTTCCAAAGACATCATTCAAAGAGTGAAAATTCGAGCCACCCATTGGAAGAAGATATTTGCCATCTTATTATCTGATGAAGAATGCATATCCTGTATATTTAGAGATAAAACTCCTACAAATCACTAAGAAAAAGAAAATTCAGAAGAAAAATAGCAAATAGCTTGACTGGACACTTTATAAGCAGCCATCAAAATTACCAATAAACGTATCGACTAATGCTAAATTCATTAGTCATTAAGGAAATATAAATTAAGGTCACAGTTTAATACTACCATATACCTATTAGAATTGCAAAAATAAAAAAAAAAACTGAACCAAGTTTTTTTGTGGTGCAAACTGTTGGTGGAGCAAACTGTTGGTGAGATTGTTATTAGAATCATTTTGGGAAGCAACCTTGCAGTATCTCTTAAGTTGAACATTTGCACATGCTTCGAAGCAGCAGATCTCCGATGTGTAAATGCAACAGAAATGTGTGTGTATGTACAATCAAAGACAAGCTTAATGATGTCCATAGCAGCACTGTTTATAAAGGCCCCAAACTGAGAACAAGTGAAAGGAGTAGAATTAATAAATTGTGGTATATTCCTACAAGCGATTACTATTCAGCAATGAAAGTGAACAAAATGATAACTGAGCAATATTATATGAAATAATCACAAAAAGGGTTGAGCAAAATAAGCCAATCACAAGAGTTTATATTGTATAAATACATGTAAAATAAAAAGGCAGAACTAATTAGCATAGTAATATTTGCTGGGAAGAGAGAGATACTGGAAGGGAGGATGACAGGAGCTTCTGTGGTGTTGATAATATCCTATCTCTTGATGTTTGTAACATTGCAAGGATGTATTCACTTTGTTAAAATCATTGAGCTGTACAATTTTTGATTACAGCACTATTTTGCATGTATATTATATTTCTTTAAAATATTACATGAATTTCTAAGACACCTTTATAATTATTCCTTTTTATTTTTCTTATGAGCCTGTTCTTGTTTTATAGATATACTTTCTTCTTGATCCCTTGCGCAGAGTAAAATTTTAAGATATTTAAGCTCTCATATGTTCCTAGCATTTTGTTTCATTTAGCTTTTTTCTATTTGTTTACTTTTACCATTTTTTTTTCCTACAGTCTCCATCAGATATGTGTTGATTCATGGTTTCTATTCCTATTTAAAATGAATTAGTGGGAAGCATTATAATGCACTTAGTGTACATAGGAAGGCTTATTTACCTGCAAATACTGAATTAGGGCAAGTGAATAGTTAATATACTATTATGTTGGTATTTCCCTAAGAAGACAATTAGGAAAGCTTTCCTTTGAAATACATTCACATGGACTCCTCTGTTTCTCCTTCCTAAAAAAGGAAATTTATTTTGAAAATAACTATGTTTTTGCATTTGTCTGAGACTAATGCTTAGACACTAGCTGTTTCCTTCCACTGCTGATATTGAGTGCTGGTTATGTATCTAGGTATAGGACCTGTAGGCAAGAGACTCTTGAATACTGTTCTAATTAATTCCACAATTGTAGTCCTACATCTTATGTTTGCATCCCAGCCTGTCCTAGGATCTTTCCAGAATCTTTATTAGAAGAGTGGTTCTCACCTTTGTTATAACCTCCCTGTACTCATTCTATTTACAAAACCTTCACTTTGCTTCTTAGTCACTGCAATTCCATTTGTATGCCCTTTCCAGAAAATACTTGAAATTCTTCATCTTTTGGTGATCTTTCATTGTTTTGGGTTTATACTTCTAATATCATCTCACTATCATCTTTATAGTGTTGTTGGAAGAAGAGTATAAATGTGTGGACTTAATTTATAACCTTGAATCACAAAGCAGATAAATACATGTTTAAAAACACACGTGTGTGTATGTGTGTATATGTTATAATTAAAGGAGCATTGTAATTAGTCAAAAGATAAACCTGGATTTAAGTTTCACTATAGCCATATATCAAGTAGTTGGTCTTGACCAAGTACCTAACAGTTTGGAGCTTAATTTGTTCATCTAAAATATGGAGATCTATGAATCACAGACCTGTACCTCTGAAACAAATAATACATTATATGTTAAAAAAAAAAAAAAGAAGATAATAGGAAGGGAAAAATGAAGGGGGGAATCAGAGGGGGAGACGAACTATGAGAGACTATGGACTCTGAGAAACAAACTGAGGGTTCTAGAGGGGAGGGGGGTGGGGGGATGGGTTAGCACTGCGATGGGTATTAAGGAGGGCATGTATACGCAAACAATGAATCATGGAACGCTACATCAAAAACTAATGATGTAATGTATGGTGACTAACATAACATAATAAAATAAAATTTAAAAGTAAATAAATAAAATATGAAGATCTAAAACATGTTAATTAACACATGAAACATAATGTATAAACTTTGAAATGCTGTATGGTTGTGAATGGCTTATTATTTTGTATTTATTGAAAATAATGAATATCACCTTATTAAGCAAAAATATAAAAAGCATTATATTGTATAACTTAAAAAATGTTGGTTCACATTCAATGCAGTAGTAATTGATGAGTCATGCAGATTTATTCTTGCTAATACTACTAATTATAATAATGAAATTATTCTATCTGTGCCATATTTTCCTAAAGCAATTAAGAAAACATAATAAATTATAGTCTCCCTATTTCTGTTCATCGTATTCAAATATCTTTATATACTGCATAGCTCTTAAGATTAAAATTAGTGCATTTTTTTTTTTAACTCAGAAGATCATCAGTATGAGAACCAAAAATACGTACACATTTAATACCTGAATAATGTGGGACATTTGTACTATGTTAACTTAGCTAAAATGGAGCTATGTTTCCAAGAATTCTGTTCCCTGTGTAATTCTAGATTATTATTGCCCACAGGAGAAATATCTGTAAAGTTTGGAAGACAGAAGGGAAACGGCAGCCATGTGCAGGCTTGGCAGGTTAGTGTTGGATTAGGCACTGCAAACTTGAGTCGTCACTCCTTTGCTTAAAACACTTAGTGCCTTCCCATGCTTTTTAAATATTGTACAAAATCTTTTATAAAGATTATTAGGATGGAAAAATGGATTCTACTATCTACATCTAAAATCTTGTTTTGAATTTCTCTTCCAATCAATCATTATACTCTAAACAACCTGTACTTAATTTAGTTCCTTGTGCAAGCCAAGCATTTTGTCAACTCATGTTCCACAGTCACATATCTCATGGTCCTTCTGCCTGGAAAGCTTTTATCCTGTTTTTGTCAGTCTTACTCCTGTAAATTCTTCAGGACTCAGCTCTGGCCCCCTACTCTAAGCCAGTTTCTATTCCTTTGTTATACAATGTATAGTTTTCATTCAGGGCACGTAACACAATTGTAATGAGAAAAAATTGTGTAATATTTTGTTTTATATCTTCTTCCTCCTTAGAAGCTCAAATTGAACTGGAACTGTGTTCCATAGCAACATCTTCATAAGATTTGTTATATAGGCAAATAAATGAAGAGTTTCAAGTCTACTCAGGATAGTCATAATTGTTAAAAGTAGAAAGATATAGTATTTCCAATAGTGTTACATCATATGAAAACATTGGGAAAATGGGTCTTTCTGTACACACACACACACACACACACACACACAAGCACACACATGACACCCTAAAGCTCTGATACAATTAAAATATAAGAAATAATGTGCATTTCTGTAACACAGACTTAAAATACACAAAAGTCATAATGAGGAAGGAAAAGTTTTAAAAACAAATATGCTAACATTTCCAAAGGAAAATAAATAAAACAATAGCAAAAGATCATGCCATAATGGATTTTTTAGTTCATATTTTGTTCAATTTTATAGTAGCTTGCATAAATTCCATAGCACTGACATATTAATTAACTTCAGAATATATAT
This sequence comes from Mirounga leonina, assembly GCF_011800145.1. NCBI lineage: Eukaryota > Metazoa > Chordata > Mammalia > Carnivora > Phocidae > Mirounga > Mirounga leonina. Next base: position 6,239,074 of record NW_023270323.1, read on the forward strand.
CCATTGTATTATCATTTAGGTAGGGATAGCTTGTTAACTAAAATTAAATGAATATAGCCTGTTACCAAGTATCAATTATGAAAAAAATATGAAAAATACCTATTGAACATACAAACTTTGTTTTCAAGAACTGTCTTAATCTTTGAATATTTATTTCAATTTCTCAAGTTTAATAATCCAATATTCTTAAGTAATCTGTGTTGGTGGATTTCAATCAATGTCTTACAAAAACACATTGTATTTCCATTATAATTAGTTTCTACTGCATGACTCAAACTTCATAGAAGATGTGAATGTACAGAAGGATGATAATATATTTTCTGGTGTCCAATACTTTAATTAAAATTAAAAATGCTATGACTACCATATTGGAGAAACTAATATATTGTCATTGGCAATGGAATAATTTATAATTTCCTGTTGATAGGCTAACATTTCATGAGCTAAGAAAAATGGACTATTTTCAAATGCACTGCTTTACAATAGGGACAAAATTGTCTTTCTCAGTGAAAATGTACCAAAACCCCTCAAAATCAAATGAGAGAAATTCTTATAAAGACTATCTTTGTATTGTTCACATAAACAGTTTAGAGTCTCTAAAATATTTTTATAGTACAATCTACTTGATTATTCTTTCTATAATACCCCCTCTTTATTAATTAGGATGTTGTTATGGCATTGATTCAGCACAATGAATTTCAGTGACTGAATGATAGAGTGTGTCTTTAATTATGACCCACTTGTAGGAAATATTGCATGAAGGTAATTATTTGTCTGACAATGAAGAGAGTTTGAGATGGTCTAATGGATGGTAATGTATATGCATTGGATGAGTTTGATTAGCATTTTCATTGATCAAGAATGTTGGAATTTAGTAACTGGCTTGACAACAGTGATTCCAGTATAATTTATTAATAACTATTGTTATTCTAGAAATGTCATTAGTAAGTTTTGGCACCATATATAAACCTGTAATTCAGCCACTCATTCAATGAATAAATTGAGCCCCTACCATTTATTAGATACTGTTTTAAGTCCTGGAAACATAATGTTGAATAAAACTAATAAGTTCTCTTTCACAAAATGCTTCCAGTCTAATACCATATGGACAGAAAGGTTAAAGAACAATATAAGAAAAGCGAAATAAATAAATATAGATAAAAGGAAATACAATCAGGAGATGGTTCTAAAATTTGCCACAAAACCTCATTTTTTCTTTAATTTTGATACATTATATAGTATTTTTAATTTAAATTCAATTAGCCAACATATAGTACATCATTACTTTCAGATGTAGAGTTCAGTAATTCCTCAGTTGCATATAACACCCAGTGCTTATCACATCACATTCCCTCCTTAATGCCCATAACTAATTATCCCAATCCCCCAACCACCTCCCCTCTAGTAACCCTCAGTTTGTTTCCTATAGTTAAGAGTCCCTCATGGTTTTTCTCCCTCTCTGATGACTTCCCATTCAGTTTTCCCTCCCTTCCCCTATGATCCTCTGTATTGTTTCTCATAGTCCACATATGAGTGAAACCATATGATAATTGTCCTTCTCTGATTGACTTATTTCACTCAGCATAATAGCCTCCAGTTCCATCCACATCAATGTAAAAGTAAATATTCATCCTTTCTAATGGCTGAGTAATGTTCCATTGTATATAGGAGCCTTATCTTCTTTATCCATTCATCTGTTGATGGACATCTTGGCTCTTTCTACAGTTTGGCTATTTTGGACATTGCTGATATAAACATTGGGGTGCAGGTACCCCTTCGGATCACTACATTTGTATCTTTGGGGTAAATACCTAGTAGTGCAATTGCTGGGTCATAGGGTAGCTCTATTTTTAACTTCTTGAGGAACCTCCATACCTTTTTCCAGAGTGGCTGTACCAGCTTGCATTCCCACCAATAGTGTAGGAGGGTTCCCCTTTCTCCACATCCTTGCCAACATCTGTCGTTTCCTGTCTTGTTAATTTTAGACATTCTGACTGGTGTGAGGTGGTATCTCATTGTGGCTGTGATTTGTATTTCCTTGATGCCAAGTGATGTGGAGCATCCTTTCATGTGTCTGTTGGCCATTTGTGTGTCTTCTTTGGAGAAATATCTGCTCATGTCTTCTGACCATTCCATGACTGGATTATTTTTTTATTTTTTTTGGGGGGTGTTGAGTTTTATAAGTTCTTTATAGATCTTGGATATTAGCCCTTTATCTGATATGTCATTTGCAAATATCTTCTCCCATTAGTAGCTGCCTTTTAGTTTTGTTGACTGTTTTCTTTGCAGCAGCAGCTTTTTATCTTGATGAAGTCCAATAGTTCATTTGTGCTTTTGTTTCCCTTGCCTCCAGAGATGTGTCTAGCAAGAAGTTGCTGTGCCTAGGTCAAAGAGGTTGTTGCCTGTGTTCTCCTCTAGGATTCAGATGGATTCCTGTCTCACATTTAGGTCTTTCATCCATTTTGATTCTATTTTTGTGTGTGGTGTAAGGAAATGGTCCAGTTTCATTTTTCTGAATGTGGCTGTCCAATTTTCCCAGCACCATTTGTTGAAGAGACTGTCTTCTCCATTGGATATTCTTTCCTGGTTTGTTGAAGATTACTTGATCATAGAGTTGAACGTCCATATCTGGGTTCTCTATTCTGTTCCATTGATCTATGTGTCGTTTTTGTGCCAGTACCATATCAACTTGATTACAGCTTTGTAATAGAGCTTGAGGTCTGGCATTGTGATGCCACCTGCTTTGGTTTTCTTTTTCAACATTCATTTGGCTATTCTGGGACTTTTCTGGTTCCATAAGAATTTTAAGATTATTTGTTCCTGCTCTGTGAAAAATGTCGAAGGTATTTTGGCAGGGATTACATCGAATGTGTAGATTGCTTTGGGTAGCATAGACATTTTAACAATATTTATTTTTCAATCCATGAGCATGGAATGTTTTTCCATTTCTTTGTGTCTTCCTCAAGTACAGGAAGTACAGATCCTTTGCCTCTTTGGTTAGGTTTATTCCTAGGTATCTTAAGCTTTTTGGTGCATTTGTAAGTGGGATTGGTTCCTTAATTTCTCTTTCTTCTGTTTCATTGTTAGCATATAGAAATGCAACTAATTTCTGTGCATTGATTTTATATCTTGCATTATTGAATTCCTGTATGAGTTCTAGCAATTTTGGGGTGGAGTCTTTTGGGGCTTCCACATAAAGTATCATGTCATCTGCAAAGAGTGAGAGTTTGAATTATTTTTTGCCAATTTGAATGCCTTTTATTTCTTTTTGTTGTCTAATTGCTGAGGCTAGGACTTCTAGTACTATATTGAACAATGGTAGTGAGAGTGGGTATCCCTGTCATGTTCTTAACCTAAGGGGAAAAGCTCTGAGTTTTTCCCCACTAAGAATGGTATTTGCTGTGGGCTTTTTGTAGATGGCTTTTATGATATTGAGGTGTGTTCCCTCTATCTCTACACTGTGGAGAGTTTTAATTAAGAAAGGATGCTATATATTATCAAATGCCTTTTCTGCATCAATTGAAAGGATCATATGGTTCTCATCCTTTCTTTTTTTAATTTGATGTATCATGTTGATTGATTTGTGAATGTTGAACCACCCTTGTAGCCCAGGAATAAACCCCACTTGGTCGTGATGGATAATCCTTTTTACTGTTGGATCCTATTGACTAGTATCTCAGTGAGAAATTTTGTATCCTTGTTCATCAGGGATATTGGTCTATGATTCTCCTTTTTGGTGGGGTGTTTGTCTGGTTTTGATATCAAGGTAATCCTGGACTCATAGAACGAGTTTGGAAGTTTTCCTTCCATTTCTATTTTTGAAACAGCTTCAGAAAAAGAAGTATTAGTTCTTTAAATGTTTGGTATGATTCCCCTGGGAAGCCATCTGGCCCTGGACTCTTGTTTGTTGGGAGATTTGGGTTACTGCTTCAATTTCCTTGCTGGTTATGGGTCTTTTCAGGTTTTCTATTTCTTCCTGTTTCAGTTTTGGTAGTTTAGAAGTTTCTAGGAATGCATCAGTTTCTTCCAGATTTCTTAATCTGTTCGCATATAGTTGCTTGTGATATGTTCTTAAAATTGTTTGTATTCCCTTGGTGTTGGTTGTGATCTCTCCTCTTTCATTCATGATTTTATTAATTTTGATCCTTTCTCTTTTCTTTTTTGGTAAGTCTGGCTAGGGGTTTATTGATCTTATTAATTCTTTCAAAGAACCAACTTCTAGTTTCATTGATCTGTTCTGTTCTTTTGGTTTCTATTTCATTGTTTTTTGCTCTAGTCTTCATTATTTCTTTCTCCTGTTTCGTTTTGGCATTATTTGCTGTTCTTTCTCCAGCTCCCTTAGGTGGGAGGTTAGCTTGTGTATTTGAGACTTTTCTAATTTCTTGAGAAAGGCTTATATTGCTATGTACTTCCCTCTTAGGAATGCCTATGCTGCAACCCAAAGGTCTTGAATAGTTGTGTTTTCATTTTCTTTTGTTTTCATGATTTTTTAAATTCTTCTTTAATTTCCTGGTTGATCCATTCATTCTTGAGCAGGAAGCTCTTTAACCTCCAAATATTTGAGTTCCTTCCAAATTTCTTCTTGTGATTAAGTTCCAGTTTCAAAGCATTGTGATCTGAATATATGCAAGGAATAATCCCAATGTTTTGGTATCAGCTGAAACGTGATTTGTGACCCAGTATGTGATCTATTCTGGAGAATGTTCCATGTTCACTAGAGAAGACTGTGTATTCTGTTACTTTAGGATGGAATGCTCTGTATACATCTGTGAAGTCCATCTGGTCCAGTGTGTCATTCAAAGCCCTTGTTTCTTTGTTGATTTCCTGCTTAGATGATCTTTCCATTGCACTGAGTGGGGTGTTAAAATCCCTTACTATTGTATTATTATCAATGTGTTTCTTTGATTTTTGTTATTAATTGGTTTATATAATTGGCTGCTCCCAAGTTAGGAGCATGAATATAATGAACTGTTAGATCTTCTTGTTGGATAGACACTTTAAGTATGATATAGTGTCCCTCTTATCCCTTACTACAGTCTTTGGTTTAAAATCTAATTTGTCTGATTTAAGGATTGCTACCCCACCTTTCTTTTGATATCCATTAGCATGATAAATGGTTCACCACCCCCTCATTTTCAATCTGGAGGTGCCTTTGGGTCTAAAATGACTTTCTTGTAGGCATGTCGATGGGTCTTGCTTTTTCAATTAGCAATAATCGCGCCTCGGATAAACCTCATTGGCTACAATATTGCCACTGTGCAAAGCTATTGGGTCTTGCTTTTTTATCCAATCTGATACCCTGTGTCTTTTGATTGGAGCATTTAGCCCATTTACATTCAGAGTAAATTTTGGAAGATATGAATTTAGTGCCTTTATATTACCTGTAAAGTCCCTGTTTCTGTATATTGTCTCTGTTTCTTTCTGGTCTATTTTACTTTGGGGCACTCTCTTCACTTACCGGATCCCCTTTAATATTTCTTGTAGGGCTGGTTTAGTGATCACAAATTCTTTTAGTTTTGGTTTGTGCTGGAAGCTCTTTAGTTCTCCTTCCATTCTGCATGACAGCCTTGCTAGATAAAGTATTCTTGGCTGCATGTTTTTCTCATTAATACCCTGAATATATCATGCCAGCCCTTTCTGGCCTGCCAGGTCAGTGTGGATAGGTCTGCTGCCAGTCTAATATTCCTACCCTTGTATGTTAAGCACCTCTTGTCTCGAGCTGTTTTCAGGATTTTCTCTTGATCTCTGAAATTTGCAAGATTCACTATTAATGTCGGGGTGTTGATAAAATTTTATTGATTTTGAGGGGTGTTCTCTGTACCTCCTGGACTTGAATGCCTGTTTCCTCCCCCAGATTAGGGAAGTTTTCAGCTATGATTTGCTCAAATATATGTTCTGCCGCCCCTTCTTCTTCCTCTGGGAACCCAATAATTCTAATATTGTTTCACTTTATGGTATCACTGAGGTGATTCTTCGAAGCCTCACCTCATGGTCCATTAGTTGTTTTTCTCTCTTTTCCTCAGCTCCTTTCTTTCCATCATTTTGTCTTCTATGTCACTGACTCTCTCTTCTGCCTCATTTACCCTAACTGTTAGAGCATCCATTTTAGACTGCATCTCAGTTAAAGCCTTTCAGTTTCTGCTTGATTAGAATTTATTTCTACGCTAAGAGATTCTCTAGTGTCTTTTATGCATTTTTCAAGCCCATCTTTTTAAATGTTATTTAAACGTTATTCTGAGTTCTAGTTCTGATATTTTACTTATATCCATATTGATTAGATCTATGGCAGAGAGTATTACCTCTGGTTCTTTCTTTTGCTGTGACTTTCTCCTTCTAGTCATTTTGTCCAGAGAAGAATAGATAAATGAGAGAACAAAATAAAAAATATCAACCATGACCCCAGCGAAATACACATTAGACAAATCTGATGAAGTCAGATGCCAAAAAAGAAAAGGAAAAAAAAAGGGAAAAAGGAGAGGATATAATCTCATAGGTGGATAAAACGGGGTGATCCACTTGGTCATGTGTGTATTTTGTTCTGTTTGTTAGAAGACACTAAATCCCAAAATTCTAAAGAAAGAAAAACTTATATATATACAAAAATAAAATTGAGTACTGTGAAAGGAAGCAAAAAATGAAGAATATATCTATAAAATGTCAATGTAAAAATGATAATTAGAAAAGGACAAGAGTTTAAGAGTTGATAAAATAAGAAACTAGTTGAAAAGGAAAAAAAAAGACAAAAGAAAAAGAAAATTTTAAACTGAAAACTAAAGACTCATAAGAAAAAACCTCAAATTCTATATACTGTTTTCCTGTGGCATAGGAGTTTTTCAGTTCTGTGTGATCCAAAAACTTGGTATTCAACTGATGGTCCTGCTGCTCTTCTGGGGGAGGGGCCTGTTGCACTGATTCACAGGGGCCTTTGCCTGGGCAGAGTTTCACCACTCATGCCAGGGTACCAGGGTCAGTGTAAGTTGCTTTGGGTTCCTCTATGTGGCTTTTGTTCCCTGAAGGCTTTTTGGACTCTAAAGAGGATGAAAAAAAAAAAAGTGAAAATGGCAGCGCCCTGATCTCCAACCCTGGAACCCAACGATGGTGGCTCCCACTCTTCAGTGCACCCTCAGAGAAAAGCAGTCCTGCACCTTTGTGTGTGCTAAACTCTGCAGATTCCTCTGGTGCACACCTGTGCTAATCCTTCCAGGGGAGGGAGGTGGTGTCACTGTGGCCTGGGGCTTGATGGGCCCCTACTCAGGGAGCAGTTGCCGATCCTTCCTGCACCTGCACTGCTCCCCCCAGGGGAAGGAGCAGGGTCTCCCAGAGGTTGTTGCTTTCTGGGCCCCTGCTTGGAGAGTGGTCACCAGACCATGCTGAGATTTGTGATTTATGACAACACCTAGCTGAGAGACCACTCCAGGGCTTGCTAATTGTAGCCTGCTTCCCCACTCCAATGCTTGGGAACTCTGCTGCATTCAGGTATCCCCATTCTTTCCATGACCCTGGGGATCCTGCGACCACACCGTCCCAATTAGGACTCTGCCCTGCTTTGTCACCTGAGCACCTTTCAGGCAGGGAGGTCCTTCATGGGAGCAGCCTTCTAAAAGTTCTGATTTTGCACTCCACTGTTACATCACTTTCTGGCAGCTGGCTTATGAAATCTCCCTTCCCCTGCTATATATCTGATATATCCTCTCAGATTGATTCACTTCTCTGCACCTCCTACCCTGCAGAGAGTGTTTGCTTTTCTAATTGTAGAATTGCAGCAATTCTTTTCTTAGAGCTCAGGTTGAATTCACAGGTGTTCAGAATGATTTGATAACTAGCTGAATTCAAGGGACCAGATGAAACATGGGTTCCCCTACTCTTCTACCATCTTCCTTCTTTTTGACACATTGTATAACTTTAAATGAGATTTCATTATGCTCACATTTTGTATACAGTTGACCCTCGAACAGCATGAGTTTGAAATATGTGGGTTCACTTATGTTTTTTTATACTGTTCAGTACTACAAATGTATTTTCTCTTCCTTATGACTTTTTAATAACATTTTCTTTTCTCTATGTTACTTTTTTTTTTTTAAAGATTTTATTTATTTATTTAACAGAGATAGAGAACACACGTAAGCAGAGTGGCAGGCAGAGGGGTAGGGAGAAGCAGGCTCTCCACTGAGCAGGGAACCCAATATGGGGCTCGATCCCAGGACCCTGGAATCATGACCTGAACTGAAGGCAGATGCTTAACCAACTGAGCCACCCAGGCACCCCTCTATGTTACTTTATGGTAGGAATACAGTAAGTAATATAAAGTAATATATAGAACATACAAAATATGTGTTAATCAACTTTTTATGTTACTGGTGAGGCATCAGGTCAACAGTAGACCATTAGTAGTTATGTTGTTGGGGAGTCCAAAGTTATATGCAATCTCTAACCCCAGTGTTATTCAAGGATCAGCTGTATATATATTTGTATCTTCCCATGTATATTGAAATACAATCTCAGATGGACCATATCATATACATTGTCTATCCCCGACACTCTCTTGAAAGCGGGAAGTAATTAATAAAAATTTAATTTGAATTTAAATGCTGATTGTCCTTGGGAAAATGTGTGAAAACCAGAAATATGCTTGCAAAATTACTTATGTAGCTAAGTACTACATTAGTACATCATTATATGTACCTACAGCTATAGATTGATGATGTGTTATCAGTATTTTCCTTTTCTTTTAAGGAGGTAAAGAGCAGGTATAGAGTGGTTAAAAGACAAAATTTGGCTGGAGTTAGGTTGTAGAAATTTGGAGTATGAAAGACCCACCCAAGACAAGAGGAGATACTGGGCTTAGACAATAGAGCTGATCAAGAAATGATAATGAGGAAGCTAGAACAGAAAACAGTGTGGTATCTAGCAGGGGCCTGAGGAGGTGTTAAAGCTAGGTTTCAAAACCAGCCAAAAAGATATATTAAAAAAGATATCAGGGTAAACATTGGAAGTCCAATGGTTCTAAGTTTTGGATATTAGCTAGCTTCAAAATGTACTTTTATGAGTCAATAGTGAAGCTAAGTTAAACAGTCAGTTAGAGGGAGGGCAGTGCTCGATAAATGGGCATACTGAAATTAACCCTTGTGTAATGTTCATGGTTTTACAATATTTAGAATGGTGATTTCAGAAACATCTAGTTATTCTGGGTGCTCTTTTTCTTGATATTTAGGGCTTGAACTTTTCTGTGATGGAGTTCTAAATATTTTCTTTTAAACTATTCCATGCCTTATCCTGCCCTTAAAGAGAGGAAGTGTGGAATAGTGGATCCTGCGTGGTCTTTGGAGTCTCTAGACTTGGTTTGAGTCCTTGTTTAGCTCTAGGGATCTTTGGCAACTCTAACTTCAGTTTCCTTACTCATTTATAGTATTATGTCTAAAATTATATTTTTTGGAATGTTATTGGATTTAAGTGTTCCCATAGTACCTTGCATAAAGCTGCTATGTGAAGTTCTTTGTTTAAATCAGTTAATGAAACATTTGTGAAACTCCTTCTATATTGCAGGACTTATTTTAGATATTGGAAGCTGCTCAATAAGTACTTATTGAGCTACTTTATTTTTTGTATTAATTTTAGGTATAGCCCTCCTGAATAATATTATGAGTTTACCATACATTTTGTTTTGTTTACTTCTTTGACTTTGTTTTTAATTTTTATTTTTTAAATTTGAGTATAGTTGACATAATGTTACATTAGTTTCATGTGTACAACCTAGTGATTTGACAAGTTTATACATTATGCTATGCTCACAAGTATGGCCACCATCTGTCCCATTATATCATTGACTATGTTCTTTATGCTCTGCTTTTTATTCCCATGATTAGAAGCCTGTATCTGCTATTACCCCTTCACCCATTTTGCTGAATCCCCACCCCCTCCCCTCTGGCAACCATCAGTTTGTTCTCTGTATTTATAGTTCTGATTTTGCTTTTTGTTTTTTATTCATTTTTTTAGATTCCATTTATGAGTGGAATCATATGGTATTTGTCTTTCTCAATCTGACTTATTTCACTTAGCATGATACCCTCTAGGCCCATCCATGTTGGCTCAAATGGCACAATCTCATCCTTTTTTATGTCTGTGTAATATTCCATACAGTTTTAACCTTGAAGTATTCACAATACATCTAGTTTACCATCCATATTCTCCATCCTCTTAGGACACAGGAATTTATAAAAGAATTTTAAATATTCACTGGGGGTATATTTCAAAAAGATATGTAGGAGTTCAGGACTCCATTTCTTCTGAACATTTGTACATCAAGATAAAACACATAGGAAAGAACATGAACAAATGATTGGAAGCAAAATAGTTTATTATATTTAGAAGATTACCTAATCAGAGCAGGAAACAGTATTTTAATTGTTCATTAAATAAATTTCCAAGTAAGGAAAAAACATGTGTGCTGTATTAATCATTTAAATATGCATTTCAGTTTTTTCTAATTTTTTTTGTATACCATTACAAAGATTAGTGTGTAGTATGGATTTTTGATTGATTTAGTTGTTAAGGACAAGGTTCTCAGTGATTCTCTGTGAAGGCTTTATCTCTCAAACACTTGATTTTTGCTCCTTAAAGACCTCATCTGACCTTTAATTATACTGTCAATGACCATCCGTCCATATTTTTAAAATAAAATCATTAACACTGATGTTAATTGAGGTCTTTTTGTCAGAAATATTTTTTTTCTTCTAGATACTTTGTTGCTTTGTGTTTGGACACTAATTTTATCCCAGTGATACTGAAATATTTCATTAGAAAATTTTGATATCTTAAATGTACTATAATACAAATAACTAAATTCTTTTTTATATTAATTTTTTAAAATTTCTTTAACATATAATGTATTATTTGTTTCAGGGGTACAGGTCTGTGATTCATCAGTCTTACACAACACCCAGCACTCACCACACACATACCCTCCCCAATGTCCATCACCTAGCCACTCCATCCCTCCCACCCCCATCCCCTCCAGCAACCCTCAGTTTGTTTCCTAAGATTAAGAGTCTCTTATGGTTTGTCTCCCTCTCTGGTTTCATCTTGTTTCATTTTTTAACTAAATGCTTTCATTTTGACCTGCATATGAACTGGAAAAGGGTAGATTAGTAAGAAATCACAAGAAATTAGACATTTAAAAAGCATCTCATCAAGTTAAATTGCAGAGAAACTGTAGAAGACCTGGATTTGGGTAATTCTAATATCCTTGGACTCAAATCCTGCTACATGAAGGAATTATGTTAAATTCAAGAGAATGAAAAGTTTCAATCAACATATGTAGTTTCAGAAATATTCTGATCCTATCTGCACTTTACAGTGCCTTTGTATTAATAAACAACAATAAATTGACATATTTAAAAAAATTTGCACCATAAAATATGGATACTTTATTTGGAATGAAAGAAGAATAAAAGGATAAAACATAGTACCAGAAGCTAGGACACATACATTTTATTCCTAGCTTTGCTGCTAATACATTTTATAGGATTCTAATTTATCAGACCTGAGGCCTGGGAATCTTCATTTTTAACAAACACCTGGGTGATAATGAAAGAGATGTTCTGTGGACCACATTTTGAGTAATATTGAATTAGGTGAAACCTGAGACTATTTCCAAGTCCCAGGTTCAGTGAATTAACCATTTTCTGTGATTAGTATACAGAATGATATTTATAGCATCACAAGAAAACCACAAATTTATATTTACTTCTCATTTGCTGGAGGAAATTTGCCTTTGTTGTCTTGATGATTAATTCTCTTTTCTTCTTCCCTTCCCTTCCCATCTTTTCCTTTCCCTTCCCTTCCCTTCTCTTCTCTTCTTTCCTTTTCTTCATTTTTAAGTAATCTCTACACCCAACATGGGACTCAAACTCATGGCCCCAAGATCAAGAGTCACACACACTCTCATGACTGAACCAGCCAGGCACCCTGCTGGTTAATTCTTTTTAATTTTTGACATATAAATTAGGAAAAGGAGAATTGAGTCATATGCGTAATTCAATCAAAAAATGCCCTGAAATACAATCCTCAAAGAAGAGAGGTGAATCTTCAATATTTTAGTAATCCTAACTTCCATCAGACTTTTAGCAGAATCATACTTATTGGATGAAAAATGGGTGAGTCAAGTAATGAAAAAAAATTATTAACATATTTGAGGTGAAATTGTTACACTTGAAAAAAATTCTTTACTTTTTACAAAAGAACAAAAGTCAAACAAATAAATGTTTTAAATATTTGTACTCATTACTATAAGTAGGTAGTAATATTTCTGGTTAAAATTTTCTGTGTCAAAATTTCAGTTAGATAGGAACTTAGAAATCATTTTTTTTAACTCAACAATACATTTAGTAAACATCTCAATTTACTTGCATTTTGATGAATCAATAAAGTGCACGAAAACAAGCTTTTCCTTTAAGAAGCTAACAGATGAGAATTAATCCCACAGGCTATATCAGACCATTTAAGGCAGGTGGTGAGAAAATAATCTGAAATTGAAGAAATTGAATAAAATTTTCTGTGTATCTTCTCTATAGTTGTATGTAAAGAGTAGATTGTCATGCTCTTCACTGGTCTTGAACTGGATATCTATAACAAAATCTAGATAGCTCTTAGATTTAGTTCAGAAATGAAAGAGGTCAAAAGTACACAAGTCAACCTGTCTATTAAGTGTAGATGCTGAGTATGTTGGTATGGTCAGATATACCAATTCGGCATATTCATTGTGATTTTATGATTACCTAAACCATAGGGTCCATGAAGATTTGTATGTATAGTTCTCAGCATTTATTACAGCTGCTGTTAAATACATATTTGATGATCAGATGAATGAACAATTATATACATGTTAAACACATATATACATATACACATAATCTGTTATTTGGGATAGTGTCTGAATCAAAGTTATGATTAACAGTATTTCTTCATTATGATTTGATTAGTTAATATAAAAACACTCATTTTATTCCAGGGAATATCTTAATTAATAGTAAATGAGATTAGAGGGAGGTTTGTTTAGTTACCCAGCTGCTATATTTACACACATATTTTCTATAGTTTACTAATGAAAATTGAAGGTAGACTCTATAAAACTCTTTGAAACCCAAGAAGTAAAAATGATGTCCTATTTTTATTGTATTCTATTGTATTAACATAATATTTGGCATTAAAAGATATTTCCAGGTAGACACCTGTTCTAAAATCATTCATAAATAACAATAATCAAAAAGAAGGAAGAAAATATTTTGTCTTTGGGGGATGTTTGCATTATTTTAGGTTGTTTATGTTATAGGCTGCAAATGACATGTTTGTTCTGTTTTCTTTTCTACTGAGTCTTATATTTTTTCTCCTCTATATGTGTAAATTAGCAGCTTTCAAATAGTGTAAATAATATTTTCTGAGTGAGCTAGTAAGAAGAGATCAGTAGTGGGTTTATTAACACTACTGGGTGATTTAATAGTTAATGTACTGTAGTATCTCATAGACTTCTCAGGAAGGTATAAAGAACTAAGTTTAGACTCTCAAAAATAAAGTTGACATGCAGTTTACACAACAATAAACTTTAAAAATAAAGTTTAAGAATAAAAAGAAAGGGGGGTGGGTGGCTCAGTCGGTTAAGGGTCTGCCTTCAGCTCAGGTCACCATCCCGGGGCCCTGGGATTGAGTCCCACATCAGGCTCCTTGCTCAGTGAGAAGCATGCTTCTCCCTCTGCCTGCCACTCTCCTGCTTGTGCTCTCTCTCTGACAAATAGATAAATAAAATCTAAAAAAAAAGAATAAAAAGAAAGGGAAGTTATAACATTTTACTTGTCCAACTCCCATCACAAAAAGACTTTTTTTTTTTTTTTAGAATATAGTTGTCACACAATGCTACATTAGTTTTAGGTATACAACATAGGGATTCAAAAACTCCATAAGTTATGCCATGGTTACCACAAATGTAGGTACCATCTGTCACCATAAAACTCTATTACAATAGCATTGACCATATTCCCTATACTGTACCATTTATCCCCATGACTTACTCTATAACTGGAAGCATGAATTTCTCACTTCTTTTCATCCAATTTGCCATCCCTCTACTCCCCTCCCTTCTGGCAACCATCAGTTTCTTATCTCTATTTATAGGTCTGATTCTGTTTTTTGTTTGCTTATTCATTTGTTTTTTTAGATTCTATATATAGGTGAAATCATGTGGTATTTGTCTTTTTCTGTCTGACTTATTTTACTTAGCATAAAACCCTCTAGGTCCATCCATGTTGTCACAAATGTCAAGATCTCATCTTTCTTTTATGGCTGAGTAATAGTCCTGTGTGTGTGTGTGTGTATCACCTTATCTTTATCCATTTCTCTTTTGATGGACACTTAATCCATTACTTAAATAAAAACAGAATTATAATTTTTAATTTCCTGTCACTTTATTTTCCAGCACATAAAATGATTAATTCACCATATATTTACTTTTGTGTATACATGAGGTAAAAGGAAAACAAATACTGAATTTTTTTCATTGCTATTTTTCATTATAGTGATTTGTTCTCACTGGCAGAAAGGTCCTTGTGTATTATTTATACAATATAGTATAAACAAGTATGTCTGGAAAAATAGGTGATTATTTCACATGAAAAGTGTTCAGTTTATTAGTCATCAAGGAGATACAAATTAAACTATAATGGAGGTGCCTGGATGGCTCAGTCGTTAAGCGTCTGCCTTCGGCTCAGGTCATGATCCCAGGGTCCTGGAATCGAGCCCCGCATCGGGCTCCGTGTTTGGGGGAAGCTTGCTTCTCCCTCTCCCACTCCCCCTGCTTGTATTCCCTCTCTCACTGTGTCTCTGTCAAATAAATAAATAAAATCTTAAAAAAACCCACAACAACTATAATGTTATTACCCACTCATATGAACAGCTAAAATTTAAAAATGTTAGTAAGAATGTGGAGAAACTGGCATACATTTTTGGTAGAAAGTAAATGGTACAATACTTGCTATTACATTTCATTTTATGTTTAGCTGTTATGGTGGTTTTGTGATTGTATCATATTGATGTTTTAATTTGCATTTCCCTGAGACCTGAATTTGGAGCACTTTTCTTCTTTAAGGTTTTCTTCTTCTTTTTTTTTTTTTTTAACCTTTTTATTCCCTCGTTGTGCCTGTTTCTGTTTTCTGTGCTTTTTAAAATTAGGTTCTCTCTCCCTCTCTCAGAGATCTTTATTTTGAATAAAATCCTTTGTCAGATATATGTACTGCAAATATCTTCTGGTTTGTGGCTTGTTATTTTATTCTATACATTAAATACCTTGTATATCAATACATTGTAGTTTAATGTATCAATATTTTCTTTATAGTTTACATATTTTCTGTCCTATTTAGGAAATATTTGCTTACACTATTAAGAAAAAGAAGTTATCTTTCTATGTTACCTACCAAAAAGCTTCTGGTTTTATTTTTCAGTTTCAAATCTACAATGGAGTTAATCAAGTTGGCATTGACATTTATATATGGTGTAGCTAGGGGCTGATATATTATGTTTCACGTATGGCTGTCCCATTTACCTAGCACCATTGTTAGATCAAAGAACATTGTTTTCGCATGGCTCTGTCATGCATCCTTCATAAATCGAGTGCCCATATACATGTTCTGGATACTTTATTCTGACCCATTAATTTATTTGATTTTCTTTGTGCCAAAAACCACACTGTTTTACATATTAGAATATTGTAATAAAGCATAATTTCTGATAGTAAAAGATCTCTGACTATTAAAGATTGTCTTGATAGTTCTTGGCCTTTTGGAATTTTAATATAAATTTTATAATAATTTTGTCAATTACAAAATCTTGTTTGGCTTTTTATTGTTGTTACATTGAATTATAGGTAATGTGGGAAAGACAAATTATTTCCAATATTTAGTTTTACCCCACAACACATGTATATTTAATCTCAGTATTTAAAATCTTACATGTATTTTGTTAAATTTATTTTTAGTATTTATAGTTATTCTTTTAGATGCCAACTTTTAAGAATTTTATTGTAAAGCTCATCTGATCTCATAAAAAGAATCGGAAAGTGTTAATATTTTTTCTAGAAACAACTGGTGCATGATTGGTATTATTACTTTTTTTTTTTAATGTTTTATTTATTTATTCATGAAAGTCAGAGAAAGAGAGAGAGGCAGAGGTAGAGGGAGAAGCAGGCTCCCTGCCTAGCAGGGAGCCCGATGCGGAATTTGATCCCAGCACCCTGGGATCATGACCTGAGCTGAAGGCAGATGCTTAACCATCTGAGCCACCCAGGCGCCCCTGGTATTATTACTCTCTTAACTATTTGCAAGGGTTTCTCAGAGAAGCCATTCAGACCTGGAAGATTTCTGGGAAGATTTTTTCCTCTCTTTTGAAAAACAAGGATTCAATTTCCTTAATAAATGTAACAGTATTCAAAATTAGTGATTTTTCCAAAATTTTTCTATTTTTATTCTAATTTTCAAATTTTTGATATAAAGTTATTTAAATTATATAATGTATATTTAATATCTGAGGGGCTTGCAGTGCTGACCACCTTTCATCCTTGTTACTGGTTAATTTTTGTTTTTTTCCTCTTTCTTTGTTTTTCTTCCTCCCTCCTCCACTTTGTTTCTGTCTTCTCCTTCACTACCTTCAATCATTCCTCCTCCTCCACTTCTTCCTTCTTCCCTCCCTCCACCTCTCCTGCTTTTCCTCTTCCTTGCTATGAGTTTTTTGTTAATTTTTCAAAGAATCAATTTTGTCATTGTTTTTCCATATTGTACACTTCTTTTATATTTCATTGATTATTCCTAAATTTAATTCATCTCTTTTGATACATTTTGATTGAATGCCAACTATTGCATATTTTAAAAAAAACTTCTTGAGATAATTTGAGACTCTGATGATGTTATCTTTCTAATGAGGATTTACTTTAGGCTAGGGAAAGAATTTTAGTACAAGCTAAGGATGAATTAATCAGATACAGGGTTTCTGGCTAATTTTGCCTATTTCTTATTTTCCCTTAATACTATATTATTAGTCAAGAGTACCAACTGAAAATCTAAGGTAATTACCATGGGACCTTTATCGTGGTGGGACTTAAACTCCAATTTTTGTGTCTTTGGCTCTTTTAGACTGAGGGAAACTGCTATGCTTCTCAACTTGTAGGCTGCTTTTTGCAAATTGGCAAATGTTTCAGGGAGAAAAATAATTCTAATTCTTGGGCTTAAATCTGTTCATTTACCTTCTCTCAAATTTCTTATTCCCTCTTAGTTGCCTTCATGGATCTCTAGGTCTTTGAATTGATTTAAAAAATAGGTACTGGAACTTCTGGTTTCTGGTTCTGCATGTAAGGAGATTAGAGTTGTCACTCTGTCCTGAAAACATGTAAAAAGCCAAACAAATTCAAAAATCAACAATTATTCTTAGGTTCATAAGAAAAGTGAGGTCACAGTGCAAACCCCCGGATCTAAAATTAGAGAGACTGACAGGCAAATACAGAAAACTACAATTTACCAGAGCAGAAACTCGTGAAACCTCCATAGGAACCATTGTCAGGGTAGGAAAACCAGATCTGAAATTGACAAAGCGCTAGAGGCTCACAGTAGAAAAGTCTGAGAATTAAAAACTCCAAAAGAAACCAGTCATACATTTTCAGTTTTACCTCCAGGAGGTAGAGCAGGTTCTCACAGTAAATACCAGAAAAAAATCCTTCATTCTCTTTCAGGGGGAAGGAAAAAGCAACCATTTGAAATACCCAAATATCCTGTTCTTCTTAACAAGGTTTATCCCCAGGGGAAACCAGTTAATCAGAGCCTAACTTGTAGGAGTTTATCAGAGCCTAACTTGGGGGAAGGAAAATAGCCAACAACAGTCAGCTCTAATCTTCCAAGTGAGAGATGAGAAATACAAAGCAACAGCCTATTCCAACCATTTGTTTCACCTCAGGTGAGGGGGAAAATCCTGAGAACTACTTGTGAGGCAAAGGCTCATTAAAAGACTGAATCCTAATCATAACACTATAGAGCGCTTAGCCTTCCCCCACACCTCATCACCACAGTGCTAAAGACTTACTATAGAAGTTTCTTTTACCCAGTACATCATGCCTGGCTATCAGAAAGTTACAAGGTATACCAAAAGGCTTCACCCACAATTTGAAGAGAGAGCACAAGCATCAAAACCAGACATAGCAGGGATGAGGTTAAGATTTAAAATAACTACAATAAATATTCTAAGAACTTTAATGTTTAAAGTAGACAGCATGTGAGAACAGATGGGTGTTGTAAGTAGAAAGGTGGGAATCCTAAGGAAAAATACAAAAGGAAATGTCCAAAAAAAAAAAAAAAAACAACAGAAATAAAGAACACTTTTGATGGTCTGACTGGTTGATAGGGCACAGCTGAGGCATGATTCTCTGAGCTTTAGGATAAATCAACAGAAACCTCCAAAACTGAAAAGCAAAGAAAGACTGAAACACACACACACACACACACAACCCCACAACAATCCACAACCAACAGAATATACAAGGACCACAAGACAGCTACAAAGGAATAACATACATAATGGGAATACTAAAAAGAAAGAGAAAAAGGAAGAGACTAACTGTTAAAACAATAATGACTGAGAATTTTTGCAAATTAATACTGATACCAAACCACAGATGTAAGGAGCTCAGAGAACACCAAGCAGGATAAATGCCAAAATCTAGGCATATTATTTTTAAACTATAAAAAAATCAAAGATAAAAAATTCTAAAGGAAGCTAGAGACTAAAAACACCTTATATAGAGAGAAAGATAAGAATTACATATGACTTCTCCTAAGAAACCATCTCAACAAGAAGGAGGTAGAGTGAAATATTAAAGTGTTTAGAGAAAAAAACCCACCAACCTAGAATTCTGTACTCTGTGAAATTATCTTTCAAAAGTGAAGGAGAAATATGTTCTCAGGCAAACAGAAATGGAGGGAATTTGTTGCCAGTAGTTGTGACTTGCAAGAAATGTTAGAAGTTCTTTAGAGAGAAGGGAAATAAAATAGGACACCAACTTGGCTATACTTAAAGAAGGGAAAGCATCAGAGAAGGACTAAGTGAAGGCAAAATAAAAACTATTTTATTTATAGTTTTTTAAAAAATTTCTTATTATTGATTGATCTAACAGAGGATACCTAACTATATTGAAAGAGAAGAATAAAGTTGGAAGACTGACACTACCTGACTTCAAGACTTACTCTAAAGCAGCAGTAAACAGGACAGTGTGGTATTGGTGAAAGAACAGACAAATAGATCAGTGGAATAGAATAGAGTGCCCAGAAATAGACTGCCATAAATAAAGTCTCATGATTTTTGACAAAGCTGCAAAGTCAATGCAATGAAGAAAAGATACTCTTTTCCACAAATAGTGCCAGAATAGGATATCCATATGCAAAACAATGAATGTAGGTGCAGACTTTACATCCTTCATAAAAATTAGCTCAAAATAGGTTGTAGATCTAATTGTAAAATGCAAAACCGTAATACACCTAGAAGATAAAATATTAGAAAACCTAGATGACCTTGAATTTGATGATGACTTGTTAGATACAACACCAAAGGCACAATCCACAAAATATATATTTGATTAGCTGGACTTGATTAAAATTGAAAACTTCTGCTCTGTGAAGGACTGTATCAAGAGAATCCCACAGACAGGGATAAAATATTTGCAAAAGACATACTTCAGTGAAGAACTACTATCCAAAGTATATAAAGAACTTCTAAACTCAACAATAGGAACACAAATAACCTGATTATAAAATGGGCCAAAGATCTTAACAGATACTTCACCAAAATGATGTACAGATGGCAAATAAGCATATGAAAAGATGTTCCTCATTACATGGCATTAGGGAAATGCATATTAAAACAACAATGACAAGACAGAGGATCATAGGGTAAGGGAGGGAAAAATGAAACAAGACGAAACCAGAGAGGGAGACAAACTGTAAGAGACTCTTAATCTCAGGAAACAAACTGAGGGTTGCTGGAGTGGAGGGGGGTGGGAGGGATGGGGTGGTTGGGTGATGGACATTGGGGAGGGTATGTGCTATGGTGAGTGCTATGAATTGTGTAAGACTGATGAATCACAGACCTGTACCCCTGAAACAAATAATACATTATATGTTAATAAAAAAGTAAAAAAAAAAAAATAAAACAACAATGAGACACCAGTACATACTTATTTGAATGTTGGCCAAATTCTGGAACACTGATAATACCAAATGCTGGCAAAGATGTGGAGAAACAGGAACTCTCATACACTGCTTGTGGGAATGCACAATGATCTATCCACTTTGGAAGACAGTTTTGCAATTTCTTACAAGACTACACATACTCTAACCATATAATACAGAACTTATACTCCTTGGTGTTTACTCAAAGGAGTTGAAAACTTATAAAGACTTATACATGGATGTTTATAGCAGCTTTGGTCATAATTGCTAACACTCAGAAAGAACCCAGGTGTCCTTCAGTAGATGAATTACTAAACAAAGTATGATACATCCAGAGAATGGAGTATTATTAAAGTCCTAAAAAGAAATGAGCTATCAAGCCATGAAGAGATAGAGATAGGGAGGGGTCTTAAACGCATATTATTAAGTGAAAGAAGTCAATCTGAAAAGGCTAAATACCGTATGATTCCCACTGTATGGCATTCTGGAAAAGGCAAAACTATGGAAGTGGTAAAAAATCAGTGGCTGCTAGGAGTTAGGGACAAAGGAGGGATGAATAGGCAGAACACAGAGGATTTTTAGGGCAGTGAATATACTCTATATGATACTATAACGACGGATACATGTCATTTCACAATTGTCTAAATTTATAGAATGTACAGCATCAAGAGTGAACCTTATGTAAATTATAGACCTTGGGTGGTTATGATGTGTCAATGTAGGTTCATCACTGGTAAAAAATGTACCGGTCTGGTGGGAGATGTTGACAATGGGGAGACTATATATGTGTGAGGGCAGGGGTGTATGGGAAATCTCTTACATTTCTTTCAGTTTTGCTGTGAACTTACAACCGATCTAAAAAAAAATCTTTCAAAAAAAAGATATATCTACTAGCATAATAGTTTGCAACATATTAGTCCACCATATGCAGAAACTGAAATGCTCAATACATTTTTAGCAATCTTAATAAATGAGAGTCATTTTAAGATGCCTTAATTTACCAACTTTAGAATGTAGCAACTCTAGGAGTTTAGAATAAGAGAATAGTTTGGATAAGCCTTTAATGCGTTTCTATATTTTTTTATAAATAGTCTTAACTTGTGCATACCCACTAGTTAAGAAAACTGGATTTACCGCTTGTTATGATTCCTATATCTTTTAGAAAGTATAGGTGTTCAGAAGGTTGATATGTTAACTTTTTTTTCTCTCTCCTTCATAAACTTTCTTAGAAAAAAATCCATTAAAAGATGATCAGTGCAATAGAGTTAAACATTACTCCTACATGAGCTTCTGCTTGATGAGTATCATCAAGTTCTAAGCTGACTGGAAAAACATGATACATGTGAAGTTTTTAACCATTTCTAACTAGAATAAGAATTTTAAGGAGTGACCTTTCCCTTTTGAGCCTGACACAGTGGGACTGAAGGAGAACCTCAGAGGGCAAATCCATGTGGCTTTACATAGTCTTTTATCAAAGTTAAGTACCTGGTCTGGATCTCAATCCATATAAATACTGAGAGTTTCCATTTGCATAGTAATTTAAATTTCTGTGACTGTTGCATCTATAACTTTGTTCACTAAGGGGAAATATAATTTATTGTCATTTTACTGACAGAAGAATCTAAGGGGTAATCAGTGTTTTGTCCAATATATTAAAACTGATAAATACAGAATAAAGATTAGAACTGAACACAACTGACATGACTTATCTTTTCCTACAATCATACACTGCATATTGTGCACCCCCCATACACAATTTTAACAGTATGTAGAATATTGCACACACAGATCCCCTAAAAGCTTTATACTGACCGAAAGGAGCACTTTATCTTATTCTCTATTCTCCAACTCCAGTTTTTGTTTACAAAGTAAAATCCAGTCAGTACTTTTGGAGTTTATGGGTGTTTATAGGATCCTTTCATTCTATAAAGTATTTCAAGTGGTTTTATCGAAGACTTATCATTTCAAGTTTACACTACAATTCAAACAGCTCATATCTTAGATAAAAACAAAGGATTAAAAGATGATTGCCCACCCTGCAGTTTAAACAGATACTAGAATTTGCCGGGCTCTCTGCCACAACACTGTCAAATGTCTCAAAAACCACTACACTAAGTCTGTCTCTGAAGAGGAAATTATCTAAGGCTTGAGTTAAAATTCTTTGTTTTAATAAAAATGAATGAATGCCTATTTTATAAGTATATTTACATAAACTTGGAAGAATTACTGAATCCGTATATTTTCCTTTTATGAATTATTGATAAGAAAAGAAATAATAAAAATCTCACCATTCCCACACATCAGGCATCAATGTTCTACGAGGAGGGATTAGCAGGTCTCTACAGAACAATGGACCACACATGACAGCTAACCATGACTTTCCACTGGGCATAGTAAGTGGTGGTGGATTTGTCATTGTGGAAGCATCACCCCCATATGAGGCTGTTCAGGAGGTGGTAACGCAGGCCTATGGAGACAAGTGTATCCAAGCGTGCTATTGTTATTTTACACTCTGTATTGATTGCCTACATGGCCTGAATTGAAATGGAGTGGGAGAACAAACATGGGCATATTTGCCTGGCTGCTTGAATGATTCAGGCAGGAATGCTCTGGCAGGTGTGAGCTCTAGGTCAATAGCCTTAAATTCAAACACAAAAACTTTCTCTGAGTTGGAGGGGCCTCAAGGAGAAAAGGGAAGGGATACAAATTTTCAGAGAAACTTCCAATCATTAGTTTTTATATAGGGATTGGGGGCTTGAAAATGAGCAGCAATTTAAGATATATTGGACCCATAACAAAAGCTATTCCCTTAACCATTTTGTAGCCCTTTCCTTCTCCTTTCCTCTCTCCCCTGCCCTCCCCTTTTCCCTCTCTCAACTCTCCCTCCAAATCCTCTTTTTATCTTTTTCAGGGCCAGGCTGAATTCTAAAGGACCTCTGCCTGTTTTCCTTAAAGACCCTGACAGCATTCACATGAGTCTCACTGCTAGAGCTAGGTATACCCACGAGTGTAGATGGTGTTTTCATTGTCAGTGTAATGCCTATGACCACATCAGTTAGTGAAGTCAGATCCTCTCTGACTGGAAGTATAGAAATCCCTTCAAATATAGCATTCTCTATAGTGTGTTTCCGTGGCAATTTACTCTTTCTGAAGAAAAACTGAATGTCTGAATCCTTATCAACTGGCCTTTTTTTTTCTTTTCTTCTCTGTAACACATATAGTATTGTTCTAGAATAATGGCTGGTTTAAGAGCCATTTCAAACACCTCCAGGGTACTTATTTTGGGGAAAGAAACTTCAATGACATTTTCATAAATCTATTGTTTGACTATGCATACTTCTGTAAAGAGAGTGACTCTGTGGGGATAAAACATTATGAGGATTGACAGGACAAACACTTTAGTATACTTGTGGGAGGAGTGTTGTTTGGGAAGTAGGCTGGCAGGGTGTTCATGCTTTGATGGAGCTACTGTACGGCTATGTTTTTTTTTTTTAATTTAATTAATTTATTTGAGAGAGATAGCACAAGTGGGAGGGGCAGAGGGAAAGGGAGTGAGAATCTCAAGCAGACTTTGTGCTCAGCTCAGGACCCAACGCAGGACTTGATCTCATGACCCTGAGATCACCACCTAAGTTGAAACCAAGAGTCAGATGCTTAACCGACTGTGCTACCCAGATGCCCCAGTAAGGCTATGTTTCTATGTGCATCATGGATTATTGATTGTAGTGTTAGTATATAGATCATTGCTCCTCACCTGGCTGTGATAGCTGTGGTAAATTTTTGGTCAAATTCAATCCTACCGTGCTCACACCAGCCTGACTTCAAATCCAAATTCACAAACATGGGTCTAGTTTAGAATGGATTTTATGTTGTTGTTTCCATTGTTTGTAGATATATAGAAAATTTCCTGGTTGCTATGGAGTAAAAAAGGATATACTAGTGTTTATTATTTGTGTACTGATGAAACCAATGTTTCAAGCATTTTATGTTATTTGTCTTATACAACCTTTAAAACAACACTATGACACAGGTATTATTATACCCCTATATTATGTATAAGGAAACTAAATTTTGGAAAGTTAAGAAAAACATTTTTTTGGGGGAGGTCTTCCTTTATTTATTTACATTTGCAATATGAAATAGAAACTCCACATGAACGCATGCGGGCCTGGGGAAAGGGAGCTGGGAAAAGGTCACTTGGCAGCTGGGCTGGACCGAAGGTCTTTGTAGTTAGTTATTTATTTTTAGTTGAATCAAAGTTTACTAGGTCATACAACATAGGTAACAAAAGCAATGGGAAATTCCAGTGAGGACACTATTTGTTGTTGGTTTCTTTTATCCAGATGAAGACAAGACACTTTTCCCGTAGGACTGCCCACTAAAGTCACAAGTTAGCAGGAATAGGATTGGGACTTTTATCTCTCTGCTTCCATAGTCCAGTTTCTTGCCACTGTATCAAGCTATCCTATGAATAAATATGCAAGCATGTCCCAGCCAGCTAGAAAATCGAAGTGTGTTGGGTAAGTTAAGACTTTTGTTTGGAAGCGGTAGCAGACTTGAGGTCTCAACTCTTCAAGATGCAAGGTGCAGTGTAGGTGGATTAAACAGTTGTGTGCTGGTGTATATAACCAACATATCAAGCCCTGCTTTTTAGTGTTTGCCGATTTCCATGGTATAAATACTTTTACTGTGGCTGATTTAAGCTACCAAACATACATGACTGAATAAAAAGTTGGGATGAGATTTATGTAGCAAGCTATATTATATAGTATTTCTATCATACAGGTGCAATTGACATAATTAACCTCAAAATAATAGTAGAACAGATAATAGTAAATAATGAATAATAGATACCAGTAAAATACAGTAAAATAAACAGGAAATTATGAGTTTTGAGTATTTATTCTCTATGATTTTAACATAACTTATTTCATTGTTAAGTTTATATAATTTAATTTTTAATAATGATTTAATAACTAGCTCACGACATTCCTGATAATTTAACTGACTCTGCCAGATATAAGCCAGTTCAAGCATATGACTGAATAAATGAAGGCTTTATATTAATGCAAAAAAGGTAATATAGGCATATCCTCAGCAAAAGGTATAAACACATCATAATGAGGGGATTAATCATTTGTGATTTTTCTTAGGTTCTTATATGTAAATATTTAGGTAGACTTATCATAGGTAGAACACTAAGTAAAAAATTAAGCTCTCATTGAAACATCACAGGACATCAACATCCTTAAAATAGCATTTCTTCTTTTTTCCCACTGCTCCATCCCTTCCTCAGCTCATCCTCCCATGTACTAACACCTGGAATCAAAAATTGCTAACTGGTTTAGAGGCAGGAAATATGAAATTTCAGCTTGGCTTTTCCAATAACTCAAAGTGAAATTTGAGTAAAATGCAATCTCTCTGAGACTGGGTTTACTAAATTATTAAGTGAGAGCATTTACCAGGTGATCCCTCAGGTCCCTTCCAGCCCTAACATTATGTGATTAATATCTCCCAAGATATTTATTTGGCTGGTCATATTGACTTTTGCTCACCATCATAGAAGTTGAAAACAGGCCATCAATCAGATGAACCACTCACAGTCTGCTTCCCACCCCCACTGTTGTTGTCTTCACATGTAGATCAGATCAAACATTTAGGAATCCAATTTGATTTGTACTGCCCTGAATACAGTCAAGCAAATTGGACATCATGACACTACCTAGTCAGTTTCTATACATACTGTTGGCAATAACTCCCTTTCTGGTTAATGATAAGAACATTTCTCTGATGGTCTCTGGAGAATCTGGATGAAATAAAGGTTGGAAAAATATATCTGAATGACATTCAAGTTAAAAGCTGCAGGTGGTCACTAACATTAATGAAATATAACATGCCACACCTGCTCATCTAATCTTAGCAAATATTATAGTAAATCCTTAGTAAATTCTACCAGCGTTTAAGCAAACAGAGAAAATTTGCTCCATAAATCAAGTGATTGAATATTGCCTTGAAATATCTCATTAGTTTTGAAAATATTCTTTTAAAATATTTAATTCCTTAGTTTCTATGATTTGATTAATCAACTAATACAAATTACCTTTTCAACAATGAAATGAAGCTATTCCTAATAAATTAATACAAAATTACTGGTCAAACAACACATGCTAGGGCAAAAAAAAAAGTCCTCTTTTTTTCTTTTTTTTTAAAGATTTTATTTATTTGACAGAGAGAGACACAGAGAGAGAGGGAACACAAGCAGGGGGAGTGGGAGAGGGAGAAGCAGGCTTCCCGCCGAGCAGGGAGCCCTATGCGGGGCTCGATCCCAGGACCCTGGAATCATGACCTGAGCCGAAGGCAGATGCTTAACGACTGAGCCACCCAGGTGCCCCTAAAAATGTCCTCTTTTACAGGAATGTGCTATCGTTTTGTTGTTATTTATTTAAAATGCTTTGGAAAGAAAATGAATTGGCTATCTAGGGCAGCTCACTTGGTAGAGTTGCTCATTTGTACAGCAAGATAATCTTTTTAAACTCTAGGCTAGCTGTTTTAACATTATCACAAAAGGCCACCCTAAACATAAAACCAGTTCTAATACCTCCCTGTAAACTGTATACTATACTGTATTTACAAAGATTGAAATTACCTCATTTTTCATTTTCTTTATGATTTCATTCAATTCAGTTAGCCTAATCTATTTGCTTACTTGCTTTATCTGCAACACTGGACTAGGTGTTTCAGGAGATTAAAAAAATAAAACTCTGAGAGAAATGGTGACAAGGCAAATCAGAGTAGCAGGAAAAGTAGCT
Source organism: Mirounga leonina (assembly GCF_011800145.1). Classification (NCBI taxonomy): domain Eukaryota; kingdom Metazoa; phylum Chordata; class Mammalia; order Carnivora; family Phocidae; genus Mirounga; species Mirounga leonina. The sequence goes on from NW_023270323.1 coordinate 6,266,129, forward strand.
ACTTGTTAGCTATGTGACTCCAGGAAAATTAAACATTCTAAACCTTGACTAACTATCCATAAGATGAGGATAATTGTACTTAAATCATATATTTGATATGAAGGTTATATGATAAATACATAAAAATATATTTGAACTGTGCTTAGAAAAATCTTATGATACACATGTTATAAGAAGTTGTTGGTTTATATTTGGGGAAAAATGAGTTTAAATTTATATATAATTAGATATACATCTGTCTATCTATCTACCTACCTACCTACCTACCTACCTACCTACCTATCATCTATCTATCCATCTCTAGTTTCTTGGCATTATCCAGAATTTTCTTTCCACCAACATGGATCTTTCTTTTCTTTTCTTTCTTTTTAAAGATTTTATTCATTTATTTGACAGAGAGAGACCCAGCGAGAGATGGACTACAAGCAGGGGGAGTGGGAGAGGGAGAAGCAGGCCTCCCGCAGAGCAGGAGCCCGATGCAGGGCTCGATCCCAGGACCCCGGGATCATGACCTGAGCCGAAGGCAGACACTTAACGACTGAGCCACCCAGGCACCCCATCATGGATCTCTCTTACTGAGTTTTCTGTTTTAGCTACTAGAATTCCATGGACTTATTTGATCCTGCTTTTGGGCCACATTTGAAGTAGACATCTGATCCAAGCTTGATTAAGTCAATTCCTTCTTTCAGAAATTTGAAATTATATTAAAGAATTCCCAGTGAATGTTGGCACTATGTGGAATGCATAGAGGACTGGATCTAGAGAGAACCAAAAAAAGAAAAAAAAAAGGCAATCTGCAGAGAGAATTAATAAAACTAATATGTGGAAAGGAAGAAAAATGGGAAACCAGAGTATTACAGAAACAGGGAGAGTAATCTTAGTTTCAGAACGTACAGTTCTTAATCCCAGACTTTAGCGAGGGCCTACTTTTCTTCCTGCTGTCTGTGTTCTTCCATAAATTTTATCTTTTCTTTAGATTTGTGAAGATAATTTTGCATATTTACAAAAAAACCCCCAATTCCCTACAATCTCTACAATAAACAATAGTACCATGCTTTGGATTTTAAGACTTTAAATTATGGTACAGTAATTTCAGAGTGGCCACAACAGCTCTGCAGATGGTACAATGCACAATTATAGGAGATGTATTCCTAAGATCACAGTGTGAAAACCTCTTGAGATGTGCACAGAAGCAGCCGTTGTAAATGACCTTGCTCCTTACAACTGAAAATCTTTGTCCCACTGGAACTTATATGATTTTTTGTTTGTTTCTAGAAATAGGTGATTCAAACTGTAAAAAGGATCTTATTTTTTTTATTCAAGTATAATTAACAGTGTTTTATTAGTTTCAGGTGTACAATATAGTGATTCAACAATTCTATACATTACTCAGTGCTCATCAAGATAAGTATACTCTTAATCCCTTCATCCATTTCACCCATCTTCCCACCCACCTCCGGTAACCCTCTTCTTTATATTTAATAATTTCTGTATTTTCTCTTTTTTTCTTTGTTCATTTTTTTGTTTCTTAAATTCCACATTTGAATAAAATCATGGTTTTTGTTTTCCTCTGAGTTATTTCACTTAGCATTATATCTTCTAGATCCATCTATGTTATTGCAAATGACAAGATTTTATTCTTTTTTATGGCTGAGTAGTAACTCTGTGTGTGTGTGTACATACACATAAATACATATATATATATATATATATATATATATATATATACCACATATTATATATACCACATCTTCTTTATCCATTCATCTATGGACGGACACTTGAGTTGCTTCAATATCTTGGCTATTACAAATAATGCTGCAATAAACATAGGGTCCATATGTCTTTTTAAATTAGAGTTTTCATTATCTTTGGGTAAATACCCAGTAGCAGAATTACTAGATCATATGGTAATTCTATTTTTATTTTTTTTAGGAACCTCCATACTGTTTTCCACAGTGGCTGCACTAGCTTGCATTCCTACCAAGAGTGCATGAGTGTTCCTTTTTGTTTACATCCTCACCAACATTTCTTATTTCTTGTCTTTCTGATTTTAGCCATTCTGAGAGGTGCGTGATATCTCATTGTGGTTTTGATTTGCATTTCCTTGATAATTAGTGATGTTAAACATCTTTTCATGTATCTTTTGGCTGTCTTTTTTGGAAAAATGTTTATTCATGCCCTTTGCCGATTTTTAAATTGGATGATTTGTTTTTTGGTGTTGAGTTGTGTAAGTTCTTTACATATTTTAGATAGTAACCCCTTATCAGATATATCCTTTATAAATATCATCTCCCATTCAGCAGGTTGTTTTTTGTTTTGATAATGGTTTCCTTTGTTGTGCAAATGCTTTTTATTTTGGTGTACTTTCAATAGTCTAGTTTTGCTTTTGTTTCCCTTGCCAATGGAGACATGTCTAGAAAAATGTTGCTATGGCCAATGTGAGAGAAATTACCACCTGTGCTTTCTTCTAGGATTTTTATAGGTTTAGGTTGCACATTTAGGTCTTTAATCTATTTTGAGTTTTTTTTGTGTATGGTGTTAGAAAGTGATACAGTTTCATTCTTTTGCATGTAGTTGTCCAGTTTTCTCAGCACCATTTGTTGAAGAGACTGTCTTTTTCCCACTGTATATTCTTGCCTACTTTGTCAAAGATTAGTTGACCATAAAAGTGTGAAAATAGAGAGGGAGGCAAACTATAAGAGATGCTGAACTCTAGAAGACAAACTGAGGGTTGCTGGAATGGAGGTGGGTGGGAGGAAGGGGTAATTGGGTGATGGGCATTAAGGAGGGTACTTGATGTAATGAACACTGGGTATAATATGTAGCTGATGAGTCATTAATTCTACCCCTGAAACTAATAATACAGTATATGTTAACTACATTGAATTTAAGTAAAGAATTAAAAAAAAAGCATGGGTTTATTTCTAGGCTCTCTATTCTGTTCTATTGATCTATGTGTCTATTTCTGTCTAGTACCATACTGTTTTGATTCTATAGCTTTGTAGTATATCTTGAAACCTGGGATTGTGATATCCCAGCTTTTTTCTTTTTTTTCAAGATTTCTTTGGCTATTTGAAGTCTTGTGTGGTTCTATACAAATTTTAGGATTGTTTGTTCCAGTTCTGTGAAAAAAGGTGTTGCTATTTTGATGGGAATTGCTTTAAATTTGTAGATTGCATTGGGTCATATGAACATTTTAACAATTTTCTCCCAGTCCATGGGCATGGAATATCTTTCCATTTGTTTGTGTCATCTTCAATTTTTCTCATCAACATTTTATAGTTTTGAGAGTACAGGTCTTTCACCTTCTTGGTTAAATTTATTCCTAGGTATTTTATTCTTTTTTGGTGCAATTATAAATGGGATTTTTTTCTTAATTTCTCTCTGCTACTTCATTATTAGTGTATGGAAATGCAACTGATTTCTGTGTATATTGATTTTTTATCCTGTGACTTTACTGAATTAATTATCAGTTCTAGCAGTTTTGGTGGAGTCTTTAGGGTTTTCTCTATATAGTATTGTATCATCTACAAATAGTGACAGTTTTACTTCTTCCTTACCAATTTGATGCCTTTTTATTTATTTTGCTTGTTTGATTGCTCTGGCTAGGACTTCCAGTGCTATGTTGAATAAAAGTGGTGAGAGTGGACATCCTTGTCTTGTTCATGATCTTAGGGGAAAAGCTTTAATTTTTTTATCATTGGGTATGATGTTAGCTATAGGTTTTTCATACATGGCCTTTATTATGGTGAGATATGTTCCCTCCAAACCCATTTTGTTGAAGATTTTTATCATGAACGGATGTTGTATTTCATCAGATGCTTTTTCTGCATCTGTTGAAATGGTCATATGGTTTTTATCCTTTCTCTTATTGATGTGATGTATCACGTTGATTGATTTGTGAATATTGAGTCATCCTTGCATCCTGGAAAAAATCCCACTTGATATTGGTGAATGACTTTTTTAATATATTATTGGATTTGGTTTGCTAATATTTTGTTGAGGATTTTGCATTTACATTCATCGGGGATATTGGCCTGTAGTTTTCTTTCTTTCTTTCTTTTTTTTTTGTACTGTCTTTATCCGGTTTTAGTATTAAGGTAATGCTGGCCTCATATAATAAATTTGGAAGCTTTCCTTCCTCTGCTATTTTTGGGAATAATTTGAAAAGAATAGGTATTAACTCTTCTTTAAACAGTTGGTAGAGTTCACCTGTGAAGCTGTCTTGTCCTGGACTTCTGTTTGTTGGGAGTTTTTTGATTAATGATTCCATTTCTTTGCTACTAATTGGTTTGGTTTGTTCAAATTTCTAGTCATTCCTGCTTAAGTTTTGGTAGGTTATAGGTTTCTAGGAATTTATCCATATTCTCCAAGTTATCCAATTTGTTGGCATAAAAATTTTCATTATACTCTCTTATAATCCTTTGTATTTCTGTGGTGCTAGTTTTATTTTGATCTTTCATTTTTGATTTTATGAGTCCTCTCTCTTTGATAAGTCTGACATAGGTTTATCATTTTTATTGATATTTTTCAAGGAACCAGTTTCTGGTTTCATTGATCTGTTCTATTGTTTTGTGTCTATTCCATTTATTTCTGCTTTAATCTTTATCATTTCCTTCCTTCTACTGGCATTGGGCTTTGATTGCTCTTCTCTTTCTAGCTTTGTTAAATGTAAGTTAGGTTGTTTATTTGAGATTTTTCTTGCTTCTTGATTTAGGCCTGTATTGCTATAATCTTTTTTCTTAGGACAGGTTTTGCTGTATCCCAAAGATTTTGAGCCATTACGTTTTCATTTTCATTTGTCTCTGTGTATAATTTTACTGCCTCTTTGATTTCTTAGTTGACCCAGTCATTGTTAAGTAGCATTTATTTAATCTCCATGTATTTGTGTTCTTTCCAGGTTCTTCCTGCGGTTGATTTCTAGTTTCATATTCTTGTGGATAGAAAAGATGCATCATAGGATTTTAATCTTTTTGAATTTGTTGAGATTGTTTTGTGGCCTAACAAGTGATCTATTCTGGAAAATGTTCCATGTACGCTTGAAAAGAATGTGTATTCCACTGTTTTTGGATGGAACGTTCTAATATATCTGTTAGATCCATCTGGTCCAATGTGTCATTGTTGACGTTCCCTTGTTGATTTTCTGTCTGGATGATCTATCCATTGACTTAAGTGAGGTGTATTGTATTGTATTACTAGTGACTCCTTCTTTTATGTTTGTGAATAGTTGCTTTATATATTAGTTCCCTTGGTGCATAAATATTTATAATTGTTATTTTTTCTTGTTGGATTGTTCCATCTATGATCATGTAGTGTCCTTCTTTGTCTCTTGTTACAGTCTTCATTTTAAAGTCTATTTTGTCCAACTTAAGTATTATTATCCCAACTTTATTTTCACTTCTATTTTTTTAAAGATTTTATTTATTTGAGAGAGAGAGAATGAGAGCGAGAGAGAGAGCATGCATGAGACGGGGGAGTGTCAGAGGGAGAAGCAGACTCCCTGCTGAGCAGGGAGCCCGATGTGGGACTCGATCCTGGGACTCCAGGATCATGACCTGAGCAGAAGGCAGTCGCTTAACCAGCTGAGCTACCCAGGCACCCCTATTTTCACTTCTATTTGCATGATAAATATTCTTCCATCCCTTCACTTTCAATCTGCATGTTTTTAGGTCTGAAATGCATCTCTTGTAGGCAGCATGTATATGGGTCTTGTTATTTCATCCATTCATTCACCCTGTGTCCTCTGATTGGAGTGTTTAGTTCATTTACATTCAAAGGAATTATTGATAGGTGTGTACTTAGTGCTATTTTGTTAAGTGTTTTATGTTTTTTATAGTTTTCATAGTTCTTCTCTGTTCTTCTCGCTTTCTTCTCTTGTGGTTTGATGGCTTTTCTTTAGTGATATGCTTGGGTTCCTTTCCCTTTATTTTTTTTTCATTTCTATTACCAGTTTTTGATTTGTGGTTACCATTAGGTTTATATATAATATCTTCTGCATATAGCAGGTTATGTTAGGTTGGTAATTACTTAAGTTTGAACCCATTCTAAAAACACTAAATTTTTACTCCTCTCCCCCTACATTTTATGTAAATGGTATTATACTTTACATCCATTTATTTTGTGAATTCCTTGACTGATTTTATAGATATAATTGATTTTATTACTTTTGTGCTTTAACCTCTGTACTGATTTTATAAGTGATCAATCTACTACTTTTATTATGTTTATATGGACCTGTGATTTTTTTTTTCCTTTTCTACTTTTCTTACTTGCTTATGGTCTTTCCGTTCCACTCAAAGAATTGCCTTCTTGTAAGTTTGGTGGTGTTGAATTTCTTAAACTTTTGTTTGTTGAGGAAACTCTTTATCTCTCCTTCTATTCTGAATGATGTGTCTTGGTGTGGACCTCTTTGGTTTGATTTTTTGGGAGGTTCTCTGTGCCTCCGGTATTTGGATTTCTGTTTCCTTTCCCAGATTCAAGAAGTTTTCAGCTGTTATTTCTTCAAATAAATGTTCTGCTTCCTTTTCTCTCTTTTCTTCTTCTGGGATCCCTATAATGCAAATATTTTTACACTTGATGATGTCACTGAGTTCTCTTAATCTCTTTTCATTTTTATTATTCTTTTGTCTTTTTGTTGTTTATCTTGGTTGCTTTTCATTACTCTGTCTTCCAACTTACTGACCCATTGTTTGCTTCCTCCAGTCTGCTGTTTTTTTTCCATCTAGTGTATTTTTAAAAAAACATTTATTTATTTGAGAGAGAGAGTGAGCAGGGGGAGAGGCAGAGGGAGAGAGAGAATCTGGATGCAGGCTCCCCATTGAACATGGAGCCCAATGTGGGGCTCCATTCCAGGACCCCAAGATCATGACTTGAGCCAAAATCAAGATCAGCCACTAAACCAACTGAGTGACCCAGATACCCCATCTAGCATCTAGTATATTTTTAATTTCAGTTATTGAGTTCTTAATTTCTGATTGATTCTTTTTTATATTTTCTATCTCTTTGTTGAAGGTACACTGAGATCCTTTACTGTTTTCTCAAGTCCAGTAAGTGTCTTTATGACCATTACTTGAATTCTCTATCAGGCATATTGCTTATCTCTGTTTCATTTAACTCTTTTGCTGTGATTTTGTTCTGTTCTTTCATTTGGGACATATTTCTCTGTCTCCTCATTTTGTCTAACTTTCTGTGTGTTTCTGTTTATTAAGAAAGTCAGGTACACTTAGCACAATACCCTCTAGTCAATCAGAGAAAGACATGTATCATATGATCTCACTGATATGAGGAATTCTTAATCTCAGGAAACAAACTGAGGGTTGCTGGAGTGGTGGGGGGTGGGAGGGATGGGGTGGCTGGGTGATAGACATTGGGGAGGGTATGTGCTATGGTGAGTGCTGTGAATTGTGTAAGACTGATGAATCACAGACCTGTACCTCTGAAACAAATAATACATTATATGTTTAAAAAAAAAAAGAAGATAGTAGGAAGGGAAAAATAAAGGGGGGAAATCGGAGGGGGAGATGAACCATGAGAGACTATGGACTCTGAGAAACAAACTGAGGGTTCTAGAGGGGAGGGGGTGGGTGGATGGGTTAGCTTGGTGATGGGTATTAAAGAGGGCATGTTCTGCATGGAGCACTGGGTGTTATATGCAAACAATCATGGAACACTACATCAAAAACTAATGATGTCATGTATGGTGATTAACATAACATAATAAAATAAAATTAAAAAAAAGAAGAAAGTCAGGTACATGTCCTGATTTTGAAAGTATTGCCTTATGAAGAAGAGGTCCTATTGTGCTCTGTAATGCAATTTTTCCTGTTCACCAAAAACTGATACTTCAGGGGTATCTCTTATGTGTGTTGTATTTGTCTTACTGTTGTGGTTAAACCCTGTTTGCCTTTAGTCTAGTCAGTTGTAGTGGCCTTTTTTGCCTGTTGTGGGCAAAGTCTCTGTGCTATTAAGGGGTTACAGTTGGATCAGACCAGATATCTTCCCTCAGCTCATTTACTGAAATTGCTGCCACATTGACCTGCAGGGCACTTTCCTTGCATTGTCCCCTGAGAGTCATTGGTGGGCAGTTCTGCAATCAGACCAAGTGTTTGGCCCCAATCTGTCTGTTGCATTTGCAGTGACTTCCAACTATGGTGCTCTTTCCTTGTGTAGCCCCCTGTGAAGTTTTAGTTGGTGAGCGGGGACAAGAGCCAGATTAGATATCTGCCCCAGACCATTGTGTGTGGTTATCTTTCCCTCTCTTCATGGCAAGAATCACTTTGGAGTGGTACCGGCCACTGTCTTCTTTCAGAATCAGAGGCCTCAGGTGCAATTTTGGATGGACTCCTGCTGAGTGTTTTGGGTTGAGTGGGTAAGTCCCAAGGATATCATGGTGGGAAGTGCACAGTGTTAGCAAGTTAGGTGGCAAGGATTCACACTGGTTCTATGGATGTCTCAGTATCTATGCTGGGGAGTGGGGGAGAGAAATGGCACTTACCAGCTCTTTTGTCCTTGGAGAAGTCCCCTAAAGATCTCTGCCCCTCCAGTGCAGTCACTGTGATTGGCAAATGAAGCAAATAAATTTCCTTCCTGTATACCACAGGTCCTTTTCAAACTGCTGCTTCTATGCTGTTTTTTGGAGGGGCTGTTTTTAATGCTGTCTCTTTAAGGACAGGAACTGTTTTCTATAGCCATCTGGCTGTCCTCGAGTTAAGCCCACTGATTCTTTTTTTTTTTTTTAAGAGAGAGAGAGTGTGCATGTGTGTGTCTGTGTGTGTGTGCGTGTGCGCAAGTGGTAGGGAGGGTCAGAGGGAGAGGAAGAGATTTTTTTAAAAATTTTTTTATTGTTCTGTTAATCACCATACATTACATCATTAGTTTTTGATGTAGTGTTCCATGATTCATTGTTTACATGTAACACCCAGTGCTCCATGCAGAACGTGCCATCTTTAATACCCATCACCAGGCTAACCCATCCTCCCACACCCCTCCCCTCTAGAACCCTCAGGCAGCTCCACGTTCAGCATGGAGCCCAACATGGGGCTAGATTGATCCTGAGATCATGATCTGAGCCCAAATCAAGAATCAGATGCTTAACTGACTGAGCTAGCTACCCAGGTACCCCAAGCCCACTGAGTTTTAAAGTTCCTAGTGGTAAGCCCCCTGATTGTAAAACTCATGTAGTTTAAGCCCCTCTCATTTTCAAAGCCAAACGTTGTGGGAACTCATCTTCCTAGGTAGGTCCCCTGTGTTTGGAGTGTTTGGTGTGGGGTCTGTTCCTCTCCCTCCTTTATGTCTATAGTGTCCTTTCTGCACGTGGTTAGTCTTGAAAGTTAGTTTGGTTCCCAAACAGGACTCCGCCCTTACTATTCTTTTTGATGTGGCATCCTCTCTATGATTAACTGTAGAGTATGCTCTGCCAGTCTTTGGTTTATTTTCTGGGTTAGTTACACTGATGTGTGTGTTATCTAGGTGTATATGTGGGATGAAGTGAGCCTAGGATCCTCCTACTCTACCATCCTCCCAGGCTACCCAGGATGATATCATCATTAACAAGGATTTATTAATGGTCTGTTATATGCTGGGCATGATGGTAGACCCTGGGTAAAAAGTTGTGAATAGCATAGATATTAATAAGAGTGTTTTACCTCAATTTTTTTGTGCACATTTTTAAAAAAACAATGATCCTTGAAAAAAAAGGGAATGGGTGGGAAGAGTGATATGGAAATGACTTTTAATATTTATAATGAAATTGAAGAAATATAGGATTCAATGACTCATCACACTGAAGAGCTTAGAGCATCTTGATGATATTCTGATTCTGTGAACTTGAGAGGAATACGCAATGAGACAGGGAGAAAAGACAGCACATTTAGAATTCATTTATTTATAAAAATGCCTGCAGATCATCTTTATTAGCAATATCTTTCTTCTTCATCCTATAGGATTGTTCATTTCAAAATATTCTATGCCAAAACATTTGAGTTAATCTTTGCTTTTTAGCCCAATCTTCAGGAGAGATCATGAATTCTCATGAGCCTGAAAATATAACAAGAATACACAAACAGTTGCATTCCACAGAGAAATGTGGCTAGGGCAATAGGAATACATGTGTACAAGCCTAATCTCTTTTTATTGAATTATATGAGAAACTCAAATTCCTACAGTGTATTTAATCCATCAAAATAAAAACCTACTGCTATGACATAAACAAGACCTTTGTTTAAAGAAAAACTCCTAAATAAGAGAAACTATCTGTAAATGATAACTTGGGAAGAGATGGAGAGTATAAGAAGGGAATGTAAGATATGGAAAGGGAATAGTATTAAGTACTCATAGTGGTGCCTGCATTTGAGTAGCTGCAACCACAGAGGAGGAAAGTAAAAATCTGTGGGAAAGAGGGGTTCCTTGTTTCCCTTCTTCTGATTTTAAGTGATCCCAGATCCTGACATGCCTTTGTAGGACTTCAAAGAGGGATCTGTTTGGATTTTTGTGTAGAGAAGAATATGTCCAAGAAGTATGAGTTTATTTTTTGTGTGGAAGAGAATGGTAAAAAATTGTTTAAAAAAAGGTAAAAATATTGCCAGTTTATATTCTTTATAAAGTATATTTCCTTTTATAGTCTTTTTATTTGGTTCTACTGTCTACTTTATAAGACTGAGTAAATGAGGAAGATGTACTCATTCTCTGGGTCAGTCTTGTACGGTACAGGGCAAATGTGTGGGCAGGAGACAGAACAGTGGAAGGAGGGTTAGTACACCTGTAAGTCATAGGTATAATACCTTCAGTCATTACACTCTAAAATCACTCATAGTCACTCCTAAAAATTGTCTTTTCCTAAAATCTGTGAAGAGGAATATATTTTTAATATTTTAAAATATTTGTATATATACTAATAAAGTATAACTAATTTATGAAACAAAAAGTTATTTTTAGAGGAGAAAAGAAAAATGTGGTTTTCTTCATAGCTTTTCAAAACTTAGAGTTGGGGACTCCTGGTCCCTGCAAACTGACATGAGGCTGAAATGATTCATTAACAACACAGGACTTACCACCACACCCCATCCCACCCGCTACATCTTGAATCTCTGAACTGTTTCAGGGGAGGGACATTTGTTTTTATACTCTAGCACTTAACACCATATCTGGCACAGAACTCATACTCCTTATTTTATTTTTCTTAAATTGGAATTGAGGTGAATTAAATTTCTTGGCAGTTTTTCTTGTTATTGATATAGTTACTATCTAAGGATCCAGGCTTCTGACTATTTTTATTTTTTTCACAATATACTTCACTTTTATGTCAGATGCTTGCTACTCACACATTTCCCCCCTCTTTTGGCCCAGTATTAGTGAATTTTTGCTGTATTAAAACTGCCACAAAACCTAGTAATTTATGATAGCAAACATTATATTTCTCATGATTCAGTACACTGAGCGGTTCTTCTTGGCTGGACTTGCTCAAGTAGAGCCTGTGGTGGGTAGGCCCTTGGGGGTCTTTGTTGGGCCTCTTTGCTGTAAGTGGTTTCTTCACTTTCAGTGAAGGTAGGCTACCTGAACTTCTCCGTATACTGATCTCAGGTTTCCAAAGCATCAAGAGAAGTAAGCCCCAATATGCAAGAAATTTTAAAAGTCTATGCTTGCATCACATTGGCTTGGCCAAAGCGAACTGCCAAACTCAGATCCATTGTCACAGAAAAATACTCAAGAGCATAGATACAAGAGGTTATGAACCAAATGGTTGCAAATACTTAATCTCATAGTTGAACATACTCGTATTTTAAAAGGCTCATACTTGGCACCTCGGAAACTGGGCATCTGATTCACCCACAATACTGGAATCCTAATCCTATTTTTTTATTATAATTAATGACACCTCATTGAGAAATTAAGAGTTTGCCTTCAAATTCCATAGTGTTTTATACTTCTAACTGTAATTCCCTAAGCTTTCTGTTGTTGATAGCACTCCTTATTCTCCTAGCTATTACCCATTTCTTTCACTCCATCATCTTCATTATATAATATTTTCATATTAGTTGCTAAGTGTTTATAGGCATATGAATATATTTGCTGATTTTATTTTAAAATCACATAGTGTGTTTGCTGGTTACATCACCTAGAATATTCTTCCTCATACTTTTCCAGTGCTCTTTCCATATCATCAAGATTTCAATTCAAATGTTACCAACTCAGAGAGTCTCAAATCTAAAATAACTCTTGATTAATCTCTCGTATATGTTTCTATATTTTGTTTTTATTTTTGCCTAAACAGTGAGTTATCTGATTCATTCATTATGTATTATTTATTTTCTTACTTCAAATAGTACACAACATTAAGATCAAACCAGTTGGTAAAATATTGAAATAATGTCATGCAGTTTGGTAAGTCCATTGCTCTGAAATCCCCAATATTGCCAAGCACCCAATCAACCAGTCCTCTCTGTGGACTCTCATTAGACATCTCCATTACCCAGAAACAAAAGGTTAATTTTGACTTATTAGGGGACAGTAAAACTGTCCAAAAGGCCAATGTCTATTCTAAATAACTAGAGTGTGTGCTATAACAGTCGTTGATACTTGTAATGATCACAGCTTATATCATATTTCTTTACCTGCCTCTACCATTGAGCAGTAGGTTTCCTTGATTTGTTATTAGAGGCAAACAAGTTATTTTTCTGGAAGAACTCTATGAACCAGATTCTCGAGGCTTGAACTTTGATAAATTGAAAAAAAAATAGAGAGTGGTTTGGCATTCCTTTCTCAAGATAATATTCCATTTTCCTACTTTGAAGTCCTAATTTGTATGCCAGAAGTGGAATATTACCTCAATTTTTACTGTGTTTTAGATATGTAACAACTTTTTTTAAAAGAAGATTTATTTATTAGAGAGAGAGGGAACATGCTTGCAAAATGAGGGGCAGAAAAAGAGGAGAGAATTCAAGAAGACTCCCCACTGAGGAGGGAGCCCCACGCGGAGCTTGATCTCATGACCCTGAGATCATGACCTGAGCCGAAATCAAGAGTCATATGTTTAAATGACTGAGCCACCCAGGTGCCCCAGTTCTGTAACTACTTCTAATCTCCCCCCAACAGATGAATATTTCAGAGTACTTAAGTAAATGTCAAATGCTTGATTAAAAAAAAATATGACAGGGAGAAAAAGGGAAGGGGTGAGGGAGGGGGAAGAGAGAGTGATAGAGAAAGTGAGAGGAGAGGAAGAAGAGAGAGAGACAAAGAAAGAGAAAAAAAGAATATCATAGAAAATTTTTTCCCAAATATTGCTGCTTTTAAAATGTTGAATAAATTGAGAGTTGAACATTAATGTGACATCAAAAGAAATACTTTCAGATGCAGAATTACAACGAAATTGAGAACAAGACATCTAAATTACTACTATAAAAACGCTTTTTGTATGCCACTATTGTATTAAGGCCGAATAAAATTTATAATGCATGTTCATCAATAAAATAGATTTATAGAATTTGATGTCAGAATAAGTGGAAATAATATCCACATAGCTGGATATCTATAAGCATCAAATGGGATACTACACTTAAAAATGCTTTGCAAGAATGACATCACCAAGATGGTGACATAGGATGGAGAAAAGATAATCCCTTCAATAATGGTGCTAGGATAATTGGATATTTATATGTAAAAGAATAAAACTGGACCCATATCTTATAACACTCACAAAAATTAACTTGAAACAGATTAAAGACTTAAATATGTAAGACCTGAAAACATGAAAGCCATAGAATAAAATAGGAGTAAAGCTCCCTGACATGGATTTGGTAATGCATTTTTAGATATGACATCTAAAGCACAAGCAAGAAAACCAAAATAAACAAGTGGGACTACATCAAACTAAAAAAAAGGTTTGCACAGCAACAGAAACCATCAACAAAGTGAAAAGATAACCTGAGAAAAAATATTTGCAAATGATGTAGCTGATAAGGGGTTAACATTCAAAATATATAAAGATCTCATACAAGTCAAGAGCACAAAATGCCAAGCCAAAACAAACAAACAAACAAAACCACACTAAAAAATGAACAAAGGACCTGAATAAAAGTTTCTCCAAAGAAGATACATGAAAAACTAATAGGTACAGGAAAAGCTGATCAACGTCATTAGTTATTAGGGAAATGCAAATCAAACTGACAATGAGATATCAAACTGACATGTTAGAATGGCCATCATCCAAAAGACAAAGAGAACAAATTCTGGTGTAGAGGTGGAAAAATGAAACCCTTGTGCAATATTGGTGCAATTGCAAATTGGTATAGCCACTATGGAAAACAGTATGGAGGATCATCAAAATATTAAAAATAGAACTATCACATGATTCAGCAATTGTACTTCTGGGACTATATCCAAAAGAAATGTAAACACTAACTCAAAAAGATATCTACACCCCCATGTTTATAGCAGCATTATTTACAATAGCAAAGACATGGAAACAACCTAATTGTTCATCAGTGGATGAATAGATAAAGAAGTTGTGGCATATAATCAGCCATAAGAAATAAGTAAATTCTACCATTTATAATGACCTGGAAGGAAGGATCTTGAAGACATTATGCTAAGTGAAATAAGTCAGACATCAGAAGATGAATACTGTGTGACTTCACTTATATGTGAAATCTTAAAAACAAAACAACAAACAAAAAACAGAGATATTCGTCCAAACTCATAGGAAAATAGATCAAGCTTGTGTTTACCAGAAGGAGAAATTGGGGAAAAGGGGAAATTGGAGGAAACTGGTCAAAAGGTTCAAACTTCCTGTTATAAGAAAAATAAGTACTAGAGATGTAATGTACAACATGATGACTATAGCTAACACTGCTCTATGATATCCAGGAAAGTTGTTGAGGGCAAATCCTAAGAGTTTTATTTACAAGGAGAAAATTTTGTTCCTTTTTAATTTTCTTCTTTCTTTTCATCTGTGCAGGGTTCTTCTTATTACTGTAATTATAACAAAAATGGTACTTATTATACCATGGAAGGGAAGTTCCTTATCTGTTTTGGTATTCCTAGTGCTTGATGCATTCTGGGTACATAGTTTTTTTTTATCAGTTTTTTGAACTGAAGAGATGAAGACTGCAATTATTTTAAGCTTCCCATGGGCTTGGTCTCCCTTCCTCATTCTAGACAATCTAAACTTCCCCAAATACTGCATCCACTTAAATTTTCAGTTCTTCAGAAGTAAGCTTGCCTTTGACAATAGCCAAAAGAGCAAGCATCTAACTGGATGATTTTTGGATAGTTTAAAAAATTATGGACACAAACTAACAGCCATTGATTAAATGTACTTCTATTAAAAATAAACACTGACCTTAAGTATTAACTCAAATACTCACAAACAGCATTATAACGAAAAGAGTAATTCTCTTCCCAAGACATCATGGGAAGGTTTCTGATTATGCTACTTGTGAATGGTCCATGTGGGCAGTCCTTCATATATAATATCTGCCTTTGGATCTCATCTTCCTATTGTTAGCTCAGATTTTCCTAAACTCCTTAGTTAAGTAGTTACCTTCACCACATTTTAAGAGAAGAATCCCAAGCGTTAAAGTCTCCAAGGTACTCAGATTATTAACAGACTACATGGTATCTAATGAAGGAATGTCTGGCAGTAAGAATCTGATAAAAGCTGCTACACATTTTAAGCTCCCACATATTGTTAAGGGTTTTCAAAAGAAGCTTGATTTTGGTCTTCATTGTTTTAGACATTAGAGAGGTGACTCTTCTACTTTTAATAATTCCATACTTTATTATATTTACCCCCAAAACTCAAAGGTGTTACTTTGACCAAGAAATAGCATATGCCTTTGCTAATATAAGCCCCTTAATAATAATGATATCATACTTTACTTTTGTAACAATTTTGGAGCAGGAAATAGATGTGTGACAATGAAGTTTATGAAAGATTAGAGTTGAGGAAATGGATGACATAAAAGGTTTATCTTTTGGAGCTTAATCTAGGAGGCAAAATGCAAGCAGCACATGTGAGGGGGTCCTTGGATTGCTATAGGTTGGCATTAAGTCAGCTGGTGCCTTTGTGGCGGGAAGACTAGAAAGACGATACTCAAACTATCTTTGCCTGGTACACATTTTTGGATTTGCCAAAACATCAAGAATTATATTTTCAAAGAGCATTGCAGAATTCACTTCAGTTATATGCATTGGCTTATCATTTTCCAATGGTGCATCATAACAACTCAGAAAAGCCTAACCTCCTCCATCAAAAGTGGTTGAATATTACAACAGCAAGAAAACAAATCACTTTGCATTCAGATCTATTTGGCATTGCTGCGTTTTTGACCACTTTTCCCTTTCACTCTTGTGTACTTCAGCTTATCCCCCCAAACGAACAGCTGTGGCCAAACACTTGGCAGCTGCCAGGCTAATCCTCAGATGCCAAGCTCTTGAACAGATTTTCTAGGAGCAGACTTGGGCTCTGTGATGGCTGCCTGCACACTCCCTTCCCACTAGCTGGCTCCTTGGCAAGTTCTTTGATTCATTTGATTTTTGGCAGAGCAACTTGCCTGCTGACTATGAAGTCTCTGACTGTGTCAAATACTTTAGTTGGGCTGAATGTGTATTTGACTGCCCCTTCCTATCATGCCTAAAGATTAAAGTTTTCAAGATCTATGTTTAATGTCAGACAGAGCTAAATAAAGAAGGGTTCTGTATGGTTGAGTTGTATGAATATGAAGGATGAGAGTAATCCTTAGCCCTAAGGCCAATCTCTCATTGATTCTAACTCTTTCCAGTGGGAGGTTTGTAACATAATGCTTTGACCATTTCTTGGCAGGGATTACTTTTCCCACCTTATGGAGTGGCAAGTTACCAACAGTCTCAAAGCAAATGCTTGGCCCAGATACAAGGCACTCTCTTTTTCTCTTTCAATGGTGAAAATCTGGCCCATTATCCCTTTAACTACTCTCCTTTATGGGTAAGTCAGCTGAAAAGATTCAGAAGTTTGCATTAGGTGCTAATTGGAATTGGCCTTCTATCACTCATAGACCTGAGTTCTGAAGTAGTTAAATGATTCAAAAGCATTTCGTCTAATTCATCCTCTGTCATTCTGCATGCCTTTAAAAAATAGCACAGGTGGACATTGCTCATTTTACAGTTATGTAACAGGAATGTTATAGAGGTGGAATTGGGAAGATTTTTGAGAAAGTCTTCTTAAAAGAATTAATCAGTGTTTGTCTTCATGCTATACAATAATTCACCAAGACCAAAAAGAAGTAGAGAATATATATTTGGGACAATAGCTGGTAGATAATGGATCTGGCTTCTCAGGTCAAGAGGATATGGCCTTATTTCCTGTTTTGAGAAAATGAATTGGAGCAGAGATCTGTGATCCCATTTCCTGTATGAAATATGTATACCAAGGGTATATATGTTACTCAAAACTTCTTCAAATAGAGTTTGTTTTTATGGCATATTCAGCTAATTGTTCTAAACTTTCCATGTAGTTTTATTATTTCATGGTCTATTATGAAAAAAACACATAATTTTATCCTAAATGAAATCTGTTCCTGAAATATTTATTAATGCTTATTATGTATAACACATAATAGTAATAATATAATAGTAAATATTTCAGAAACAGAAGACTACAAAGATATTGAAGGCACTTCCCTCTCCATTCAAGAGTTTACATTTACCTTAATTTAATTTGAATTCTCCAGCCTGTATATAATTTTATCTGACAATTTAGACCTCATTGATTTCGCACATTAGACTTAAGAGTTTTGTAAGTTGAAGTTCCACAGGATAGTTTGCAGTAAAGCACAAAATAAAAATATGTCTCTTGGTATTTCAACAAGTGGATTTTAAATTCAACAATAAACTATCTACATAATAATGGGTATGAACCTGGTTAATTTTTCAGAGAGTCAGGCACAGGTGTGCACGTGCGTGTGCGCACGTGCACGCCCACACACACACACACACACACACACACACACACACTACCCTAAAGTAAACAGCATTAATTTTCTTATGCCCAGTACGCTTTCTCTTAAAATTTATAGGTATTCAAAAGAGATCTTTGTTCCATTTCCTCACAAAGTACATTTTTAAAGAACCGTGTTTTTTCTCTCTTTATAGGACACTATTTGCTTAAATAGTCTATTATTTAATAAAGTATAAAATCTAGTATCATCTCTTGTTGATACATATAGGTGAGGTATTACAGACTTCCATTACTAGACTGATTGGAATACATTAACTGTAAAGTTAACTATCAGTGTGTTTCCTACTCTCAAATACACAGAGCTGTCATGTATAAGATCTAACTAACTAAAATTATACCAATAAATTACCAGTACTTTAGTGCCTAAAATGTAGGCATATGCATAATTTGAGTACTAGGAAATCCAGCGACCATCTATTCAATAAAATATATGGTATTATGAGATGTGCACAAATTGCTTCAGGGCAAATACTAAGCAATGATTCATTTTTAGAGGGTGGTGATAGAAATGTATTGACTAAATAACTCATCAGCAGAAAAAGGGAAGGTTATGTAATAGGGTAGAATTTTAGATGCTTTTGGGGAAATTAACTAATTGAAATAGAAAATATTATAAATTATTTTGTATAATTAATAAAGTTTTAAAATCTTTTCATCCCAAGAGATCTAAGACTGCTAAATCAAATGTTGACTAGAATTGGGTGAGAAGATGAGACAGAGTTTTTCTTTCTAATGTTTCAAATTTAAAAGAGACAGATGTAATGATAAGCTGATAATTCCATTTGTGCAGTATAAAGCACACATTGCCATAGTTCCTGAGTAACTATGATCTGATAGAGCAGATCTATATTATAATCAGTTTGTTTGAATCCAAAGTGGAGTCTGCATATTCCAAGCAAACACACCTGAACCAAGTGATATCACTACTATGACTAATACATTAAATTGCTCTCATGAAGAATATTGTTTGCTTAAGGTCAGTAACTCAGAATCATTATAGATTTGTGCCAGAACTTTCATTAAAAAAATGACTTGAAAGCTTTCAGCATGAAGCCAAACTAAATAGGAGAACATCAAACTATCATTATGGTATGGAGATATTCATTATTAGACATTTAATAGAAAACTTTGCACTTTTGAGGAGACTTAATATATGCCATATTGTCATTATAGAAATGTAGATTTAAATCACAGAAATGTAAGTTTGGTGCAGTGGGTTCTTTCTTGGTTAAGAGAGCAAAAGCAGACAGTGCATGGCATCTCTGAATCTCTTGCCCAGCATTAGCTATTATTGCTTCCAATTTAGCAGCCAAGTCACTTAACAGTCAGACAAAGTGATTCCACCATTCACACTCCATGGCCATAAGAAGCAGCGACCTTTGGGGAAATCTTCCATACACTGCTTGCTTTTCTATGCCCATCCATCAAGCAAATGAGCAATCTATTTCTGCCATGGTACACTGCCACTTCAATGAATTCCTGAAAGACATCTACCACTACCAATCTGAATATCAGCAAACAAAACCACAAATAGCTCCAATTTGTTCAATTTTGTAGGGGATTTTCAACTGGTGTCCAATAACCTGTTCAGTTGACTGTGGGGAAGTGATTTAGTTCTGAAAGAGCTTTAGAATAAGTAATTGAGTGACTTTAATGTCCCCCAAATATTTATATGATATCCTAGAACAACTCAAATGGGTTTGCATAATCATACACTCTGGTATGTTACAATTCAGTTAGCAGAAAAGGATAAAGTTACAAGTAGTGAGCAAGGAATTATGCTTAATCTGAAGTTTATGTTACCTATGTAATAGCACACAAATAAAAATATGCATTGTAGAAAGAAAAATGAGGTTCACAGCTTTATGTAATATATATGTTATATAAATATATGTATCTATTTTACTCTACTGAATAATTTGACATATTCGCCAATAAAAACAATTCCATCAGAAAAAAGTAGAAATAAGTAAGTTAAAAAAAATCACCTTATATAGCTTTATCTTGGAATTTTAGTGATATATCTAATAAAGTTATTCAATTAATTTTTAAACTTAAATAGCATTCATACAGGTTTCCATATTATGCCTGGATTAAGCTTTGGTTAAAAATATAAAATCATTTCTAAAAGGCAGAATTTATGGGGTACCTGGGTGGATCAGTCAGTTAAGCATCTGAATTTGGCTTAGGTCATGATCCCAGGGTCCTAGGATCTAGCTCTGTGTTCAGCTCCCACTCAGCGGGGAGTCTGTTTCTCCCTCTCCCTCGGCCCCTCCCCCAGCTTATGCTCACGTGCACGCTCTCTCTCTCTCAAATAAATAAATAAAATCTTAAAAAATATATAGGCAGAATTTCTGGGTGTGGAAATAGCATTACAATAAAGACATACTATTAAAAGTATATAAGAAAATGTTTCAAAAGTTCTGTAATTTTAATGTTTTACTATGACGTCTGAAATGACCAATGCAGTTACAATGACAAAATAAAATAGAAGTATATCTATTAAAATATTTTAATTTAAAATCTCTAAAGTATTATTTAATAATTACTATCTTAGCTGAATTTAGGCAAAAGCTACCTTTAGACATAAAAGATTTTTATTTTCATTCCATCAATTGCATTAAAGAAGCTGCTCTATCATGATGTGATATAAAGGAAATTTGTAGTGCATTTGAGGGAAAAAAACTAAAGGAGAGTAAAAAGAAATATTTTTTCACATAACAATGGAAGCTTACCTTGTACTTTGTTACCTGTGTAACAGTGTCTACAGGCAGTACCTTTAGTATTAAAAATTATTAGAGCATCTCCTGAGGCTAACTGTAAACAATTTTTACAAGGAAAGATACCTCTCAATGATACAGGAAAAGAAGAGGAGCAAACCTGGAATCATAAAGGTCTTGAAACAGGGAAGCAATTGTATCACCAATTGAAGCCTTATAAAAAGAAATTTTGTATGCTGTACTCCTTTTCAGCAGTTACCTATGTCAAGCTGGAAGTGATCTATACATAAAGGAAAAGAATTTGATGACTATAATGGTGAAAATACATGATTTTCATCTACAGCCCAGGAGAAACAGTTGGAAGAATTCTGAAGAGTACAAAAATTCTTTCCTAAAATTTAGTCAAGATAGAATGAATTTACATCAAAATAGACTTAAAATTCAAAAAGGGAGGGTATAAGAAAATGAGTATTAATGAGTTATTCATTGTGTAGATGAGGGCTAGATTTAGAGTTGCAGAAAACCAGTGTTTTTCAGAAAATGCCATCTATTGATACCTCCTCTTTTTGAATTCCTTTTGTAAAGGGAAGTACCAACATCCACTTAATTTTTTAAAAATAATTAATAGACATAACACTTTACTCAGTGATGACATCAAACTATAACTATATACTTCATTTCCTTAGAATTCCAATTAAGGAAGAATAGAAGGAGAAGAGGTAAAAGGAAGAATGAGAGCAAGAGAGAAAAAGTAGAGACAGAAACAAAAAATGCAGGGTAGCATAGAAGAGTGAACTAGACAAGCATTATTTATAACTGGACAGCCAACTTTAGAATGTCAGTATCTAAAAGCACTTTGACAGTTTATTAATTGATTAACTACTATCCATAACTTTTAACTGCTCAAAATATTAAATCACAAAATCACTGAAATATTAAATCATATAATATTGAATAATTTACAGTGATTTTTTAAAGGCCACCAACTGGAAAACAGGCATATTCTTGAGGAACTGGAATTCTTCACCCCAGGATTTGTAATTTTAGACCTCATAGTGACAAAAAACTTATGGTGAAAAAAAATACTGAAATTAGACCAGGATATCAACAGTATTTTTCCCTGGGCAAATTTATCTATTTTCGATTTTCTAGTTTCATTTTTGGAAAAGACAGAATATAGAATTAGCTACTATATGGTTTTCTTTTTTGTTTTCTGAGCCACAAGCTGTATTTCTAGATGGGGGATGAATATAAACATCCTGGTTAAAATTATGGAACTAGTGTACATTATTACTCATAATACTGAGTTTTACTACTTTATTATGGTTATATTTTACTTGTTGACATTAAATTGTATTTTTATTATGGATAGGATTATGGAATTTATTGTCAGACTAATTTCCAATAAACGATCTGGTACTTAGTTACTAAATTTCTACAAATTGTGGTTACCCCACTTGTGAAATGGTGATTATATATATGGACTTCAAACTGTTGTTAGAAGAAATATGTGTGGGGATTAACAAAATGTCTGACAAATTTTTAAGACTCAAAACTTATAGCCATTTATTATTATTACCTTTTATACAAGCACAAAAAGCTTATAGGTTTAGTTGTCATGAAGTGCAAGTAATACAGCTTATAATGGCCATTTTCTGTGTGAGTTAGTGAATGGCCATTTAAAGCAGATGTTATCAAGTTAAAAATGGTGACACTTCCTTCAAAGGGAGAAGATAGAAGGATAATTTACATTAAAAATGTAAATTAACAATTTTTAAAAACATGTATATTTGTAGATGGAACATTGGAAACTAATTAATCATGCTACAATATCTCAATACATTTTCAGAAATTGATACTGTAGACAAAATCTCTGACAGAAATCCAATAAAATTTGAAATTACAAGTAATTATTTTATTTTATTAAAGTTTTTTTTTTATTTATTTGAGAGTGAGAGAGAGAATGAGAGAGAGAACACAAGAGGGGGTAGGGTCAGAGGGAGAAGCAGACTCCCTGCTGAGCAGGGAGCCCGATGTGGGACTCGATCCCGGGACTCCAGGATCATGACCTGAGCCGAAGGCAGTCGCTTAACCAACTGAGCCACCCAGGTGCCCACAAGTAATTATTTTTAAATGACTTAAAAATTTTAGAAAGCTATGCTTCTAAATATCTTTCCCTTCAAAAAGAAAATTGAATCTACAATTTCATTTTATCTGATGCTATTGAGAACTCTCCATATCTACATGTATGAGTTGCCCAAACAGCCGCAAGTAAAAATGTGTAAAAACATCTGAAAATAATAAATATATTGTTCATACATTATGTGTATAAATTACATATATAAATTTTAAAAGCCTATAGAATATGGTTATGATAACAGCTACTAGGTTGATTTATGATCTTTCTCATCTGGACATAATACATTAACATCTTACTAAAGCTGCTATTGATCCCGTTCTCCAGGAATTTTAGATTGGAGATCATGAGAGTTGGATTTCTACCTTTTGAAATAAAACATTTAATTAATTCAAATGGACAATTCAATAGACAATGTAAATGGCCTATGATTTTCCTAAAAATATTAATGAAGATATCAGTGACAAAATTAACAATTATTGCCATGCCACTGTATATGCTTTGCTTGATGATCTTTTTAATCTTCACAACAAAATGCTGAGAGTTATGTACTTTTTAAAAGCCCCTTTCTAGATGAAAAATCTGAGGCAGTAACTTGTTCATACATCTAGAAACTATGCTTAGGCTTTTTGTTTGTTTTTTGTTCCTGCTTTTGTGTTTTTGAGTTGAAATAGTAGTGAAAACTGTTGCTGGTTAAATTTTTGCTATTTAGAGAAAGCTGGTCTACAGTGCTGTAGAGCTACACAAGAGTGAAGAAAGGCGACATAAATTTTATTATAGCTGGTAAGAGTTTGACTCTGGATTCAGACTGCTGATACCTGTAAAACACTTGCATATATTCACAGGTCTGTAGATAGTATATAATAACAATTAAATATTAAAAATTTTTTAAAAGACATCATACCAAAAAAGAAATAAAATTAACTTATAAAAACACTATATGAAGAAAAACTTAATCTGAGAACTGGAAGAAATCAAAAGATATGGTATAATCTTATGTTGTAAAAATATCAATTTTCTCAAATATAATAGCTAAATGAAAACCTTTTCAATTTTTTCATTTAACTGTTCATCTCCAAGATGAAAAACAAGAAGAAAATAATGAAGACAAATTTGAGAATGAATAGTAATGAGGTGAGACATGTGCCATATATACACACACACACACAATGATAAAACTATGACAATTAAATGATTTAAAGTTGGCACAAGAAGAAATGGATAAACAGAACATAGAAATTCTAAAAGCAGATATATATTTATACGAATACAAATGTGTATGTGCATGTACAAACACACACCACTTGTTAAAAGCTGCATTTGAAATCCATGTGAAAATTAAAGATAGTAAGTGCTTTTATTGATACATAGAAAGCCAGGACTCCACTTAATTCTATAGAGCAAAATAAATCCTGGGTAGATTAAATATTGAAATAATTAAAAAAATGGAACCATGATATTACCAAAAAAATTATATTCTTGATGAATACTTACATAATCATAAGTGAGGAAAATAGTTCCAATATTCTAAGGTTATAAAATAACAAAACAGTTGATAAGCTTGGACAAAAAACATTCTCAACTTTGGTACATTAATTAAAACGAGTTACAGAAACACCAAAAGCCAAATAACCAAGGATAAAAAGAACAAACTAGAAAAATTATATTTGGAAAACATAAAAATTAGGTAGGCATCCTTTTTCAACTGATAAGCAGCATTCTTAAATATGTACAAAAGTTTAGCTTCAGAGATGTTTACATCAGATGTTTGTGACAGTGAAAATATATACCAAGATGGTCTTAGTTGTATAACACTTCATACTTATGTAGTCCTTAAGAACACTGGACAGTGCTTCCAAATGTTTACCATATTGTTCCATGAAAAAAATGTTCTAAAAAAATAACTACAACTTGAATGCCACAGAAAGAACTAGGAAAAGGTCAAAATATATTTCCTGTGTGGTCAGGGAAATCAGTAGAACACAAGAGCATTTATAGGAGAGAGGGACTAGGAAGCCACAGGAGTTTCCTCTAAAACTTCAGATGACCTGAAACATGAATAAGTAGAGAATGAGCACTGAAAAAAAAAAAGCCCTATTCAGAGTAATCCAGAATACAGACAAAAAGCACTACAAAGCAGCAAATGGAATCTGGGAAGCACAAAATTAAAAAACAAAACAAAAACAAAATACATTGAATGTAAACCACAGAAGCACAGTAGCAGCAATTCAGAAGAAAATGTAGACATTTCTTTGATAGTAAAGTCCTTGAAATTGAATGAACATCCTCTGGTTCTTCATGAGTTCTTATAAAAATATAATGAGTAGATAGAAAATCTATAAACCTCTGCAATGTAATCATGAAAAGAAGTGAATGAAATGCACAAGAGCAGAAAGCAAGAATGGACTGGAATGAATACTTGTGAGTGTTTCCTTTCTGCACAGCACTTCAAGTATGATATTTCATTTATTCTTCAGACGTTCAAATCTGTATGAAATTTTAAAGATGATAAAGATAAGGAAACAGGTTCCGAGAAAACAGTCTCAGAAAACCTTAGGGACTCATTCAGAGCACACGCAAATGAAGTAAATGAAGGAGCTGACTGAGGAATCCAAGTCTATCTGACTAAGAAAGCCCGGAATTTTTTCTCCACACATCTCTGCACCCAGCACAGTGCCTGGACAATAATGATGCTTAACAAATATTAGCTGTATTGCTGTCATCACAACACCAATAATACTATAACAACAAACAGCTTCCTAATCAAGGAAGATAACACAGTTTTAGTACTAAGGCTGAGTAGTTAAAAATGAAGGGGATCAAGAGATAAATTAAATTAAATTAAATTTAAAAAATATGAATGCCATTATTTGGCATCTATATTAATGATTTTGTTTTTATTAAGCAGAATATATAAAGGAATGGTAGATTTAGGCAGGAATAACTGGAGAGGAGATTGAAAATATTTTCTGGAGCACAACTGAAGAAAATAAAAACAAGATGAAATTTATAACCAGTTTTGCTCATGAGATCTTGGTGTCCAAAATCCAACAGCGATTCATACTCAGAGAATTTGAAAAGAAGGTTTAGAAGGTGATACTTTTTCTTCCTTAAAGTCTTATAAACGGACTTTTTTTTTTTTACTTTTTTTAACTCTTCACTTAAAAATGTGTTTTCTTTTATAAAATATAAGACATCTAAAATCTGCTTGTGAGACATTTATCAACCAAATGTCCAATATTGCTTTATTTTCATGCTTCATTGGAATTCAAATCATATACATTACTCATTCTGCACATCTTAATTGATTTTATTTACATCCTCAGGAAAAAAAAATTGCACCTCAGTGAGAGTTAAGCTACTAAAAATGAGAAATTTATTTTCTAAAGTAGTCTTCCAAAGTATGTGCTCAGAAAATCTGGAGACTTGTGCAGAATGAAGTGATTATTAAATAAGTGACTGTCGTAATTATTAATATCTGGATTATAAATGTCTCTATTAATATCAAGTACTAATTATCCATCTCAATGACTCAAAAACTCTTGAAAATTATGCCACTGGAAGAAATGTTAATTGCTGTTACAGTAGGTATAAAGTACATGTCAGCCAAATTATTGATATAAATTCATTTTTTCTGGTATAATATTCTAGCTTCACAGTGCTAAAAGCAGAAGTATAAAACCTAGTGTTACCATCAATTAACCATGTTTTCTCTCTCCTTTTTCTTCCTTCCTTTCCTCATTTTGTAATCAAGAATTTGTCTAAGTGCTTTCTAAAGGAAAAACTGTGACGTGTATTGAGCATGTTTTTATGATCCAAATTTATAGGATATTAAGTGGATAATACATTTATGATTGTAATTGGAGAGTTATTTTTGAGTGTGTTACATTTGAAACCACTGACAGCATTGTTATTAGTGTATGGAATACTGTCTCCCTTTTCATAGCTAACTATCAAGAATAGTCCAACTATTTTGAATTTTCAGTCAACAATAAGATTGGAGTAAGATTTTTCTTCCAGCATAATACCACAGGAGACTTGCATAGGACTCAGAAGGACATGCAAGAAATTTCTGCTTGTGGCCAGTGAATAGTCCAAAGGCTTTTCAGCTGTATTTCATTGTGGGTGGACAGATACTGGCAAGAATGTGTGATGACTATAAACCTTTGCAAGTAACCCCTGAGAAAGAGGATTGTGATTAAAAAAAAAATACATTGACCTTGGTAAAATGTTTAATGGGAAACATATTCTCAATCATGCCTTTCACATATAGACTTGAATTCTTTTGTGAATTGCTACTTATAAAAGGCACGAATGTATATATAGACTTGATTACTTTAACCGACTCTTCTATAAAAGCTAAGTTAAATCTTATTACCCATTATAAGGATTTTAGCAGGCTTCCCTGAATTATCTACAAGAGAATTAAAGTTCAAATTTGAGGATTTGTGAGTTCTTTTATACCAAGGGATTGGCAACGGAGCTGTGGAAGCACTCCATAGAGTAGCAAAAGATAAATGAGTTCTTTTGAGTTCGGGTTCTCTTTATATTTTGACTAATTTAAAAAATGAGAGGGTACTTTGTTTCTTAAATCTAGTACATACAGTGAATGGAACATTTCGTTATGATGAGGAATTCCAAGAAGAGTGAAGAAATCTCAAGGACAATCTTAAGAATATTTTAACATGTGCTTTTACAAGCAAAGTAAAGCTACGTTCAACTCAGATAAGTAGAATTATAATAGTTCAGAGACCTGGCACCAGATCTCTGTTAGGCAACCCTTCCCTGGATTATATATTCATTACAGTGATCACTCATCAAAAACTTTCATTTGGAATGTGCCCAAGGTATATTTATTTTGAGCGCAGATAAGACTATCATATAGATGCCTCCAAATCTATTTTTCTCAAATCAGTTAGAAATTACATTTTTAATGGGTGCATTTTCTAGACAGGTATACACTTAAACTTTATTAAAATGTCTTAAACACCATTTCAATCCTAATTTATGGGGAGCCTAAAGACATATGATCCAAATTCTTGTCAAGAATCATTTTGGTAGAATTGGAAACATATTAAATGAAATGTTTTTCCTCAAGGAGCCCAGCAAGTTGATATATTCTTTTACATAAAAGGTGTGTATTGGGGATTCTCCCCTTTGCCTTCCCTTACCGTTGGGACATTATTCTCATTGGTAGGATGACCATATAAATTATTATCCAAATCAGTTCACTTTTGAGAGGGAGAGGAAATGCAATTAATATTTTTTTCTGAGACAACAGGCATAAACTGAGGTAGTCCTATAGAAACCAGAAAGCATGGTAACCCCAATCATATAGGAAAACATCCACATTCTCTCATAAAATGCCCTAGAGTGCCCTCGCATAGAGGAGTGGCAGAAATTCCTTTTTGCTCAGAAAAATCCATATTGGTTTTTTCCTCCTGTACATACAGCTAGACCACATTTGCCAGGCTTCTTCATCATTCTAGTCAGTGGAATATGAGCAGTAGTTAAAGGTGCCATTTCCACATCTGGCTTATAAAATCCTTTCACTCTTGTCCTCTATGTCCTTTATCACTTCTGATATCTGACATGGCCATAACTTCTAGGATGACACTAGAAACCATATTTTGAAGATGATAGAGCTTTTATAAATCTGGATCTTGAATGACTGCATACAAACTGTTTACCTATCCAGCATGTTAACTTAGCAAGAAATCAACTTCTTACGATTTGCTGTGATTTCAATTTTAGCCCCCAAAATATGTTGAAATTCTAACCCTCAGTAGCTCAGAGGGTGACCTATTTGGGAATAGAGTTGTTACAGGTGTCATTAGTTAAGATGAGGTTATACTTGCATATGGTGGGCCCTTGATCCACTATGACTGGTATCCTTATAAGAAGTGGAGAATTTGGACACAGACACAGGCACACGAAAAAGGACATCATGTGAAAACAGAGACAGACAAACCCAGAGGGAAGATGGTCATTTGAGTATGGAGGCAGGGACAAGAGTTATGCTGCCACAAACTAAGGAATACCTGGCACTACCAGAAGCTGGAAGAGGCAAGGAAGGATACTCTCCCAGAAACTTTGGAAGTAGTATTGTCCTGCCAATACCTCGATTCTGAAATTCCAGCTTCCAGAACTGTGAGAAAATACATTTTTGATGTTTTAAACAACTCCGTTTGTGACACTTTGCTCTCGCAGCCCTGGGACACTGATGTAAATATTTAAGACCCTATGGACCCTTTTCAGTCTTTTAAGGATAGTGGTTAGCATCACCTGATACAGAAGGAAGGACCATGATTCTGACATAGTAGAATTTCGAAAATTATTATTATTTGTATGCTAGGATGTATAGGCCTTGAAATTGGAACAGGGGTCACAGTGGGGCTGGACCAATTCCCCAGTTTCACAGTTGAAACAATTTTCCTCCCCTACAGTTGTTTTTAGGTGTTTCCAAGGAATGGAAAATTTGTGATCAGCTGTTTCATTTCAGAAGCAAATAGCTTTGCCAAGAAAGAGAGTTATTGGTTAAACAATCTGCATGAATTGATAGTAAGTCTCCCTCTATGTATGTGAAAGGTCTTGTTTAGGAACTCTCTATGCCTCAATACAAAAATTAAATCCAATTACTTTGAAATCTCTTTCCTCTCCCAAATGCAAGGCACGTAAGATTTAAGTAAATCCCAAAATTATTCAATAACTTTTCCCTGTGCAGGCTTTTATTCCCCTTCTTCCCACTTAGCCCACATCTTAACCAAATAAACTCAAAAGCAAGATCCATTTCTTAAGAAGCATAAAAAAAAGACTCTACTAATTTATAAAATAGGTTAAATAATACAGTAATTTGGCATCTGAATCTTGATTTCAGCTCAGGTTGTGATCTCCGGGTCATGGGATCCAGTCTCTAGTGGGGCTCTGCACTCAGCAAGAAATCTGCTTGAGTTTCTCTCCCTCAGCCCCTTCCCTGGCTTGTGAGTACCTCTCTCTCTCTATCTCTCTCTCAAATAAATAAATCTTTAAAAAAATAATAAAAATAAATAATCCAGTAATTTAGAAGGAAAAAAAAAAAAGCTCAAATACATTTGAGTACAAATCCACGAATGACAAACATGTTTGTAAACAATAGCCTGTGAGCTCTTTCTCAAAGTGCTTGTGGCTGGAATGGGTTTGCATTGTTATGTGAGAAAGACCCAAATGTATAGAGTAAATTTTAGAAAGAACAGAAAACAAAGCATTGTGATTACATTTAACATTCAAACAGGAGCAAAGCATCATCCAAAGCTAAATATCAGACATAGATCACCAGAATCAGTAAGACTTGTATTTATTTACTACCTGGAAATACAACAAAAGCATCTGTGAGATACTAAGTAAATCAACAGCAACAACAACAAATCCTGACATAAACAAACAGGATCTAAGCTGATTACCACATAGGAAATGGATAAAGAGCAGCAATATCTGATGCAGTAGATAAGAGTATCCCTGCACTGCATTTAGGAATTGCTAACACATGGCAGCCAACAGCAAATGCTCAGCCAGCTCTCAGCCAGAGAAACATGCTTTATCCACAGGTTATAGAATAAACACAGATGCAGCAAAATGAGTCACCAGAGGAAAACACAAATCTAATTTGAAGGTAAATGAAGCTTTGTGCACATTCAAGACAAGAAATCCATTGAGCAAAACTAATTTTATATCTGTGCCAGAATGCTGTCTTATATGTTGGAAATAGGGAACAGGAGGGAAAGGAAATTGCCATATAATAGCAGACCTTGAAGTGTACTAAAATAGGGAATGCCTTCTGTATTGGCAAAAAAAGAAAAAATATATTCTAAGATGTAAAATTCATCCACAGTGCTATCAAAATAGAATGAAGAAATACACATAAAAGAGGAAAAAGATGTATAAAAGAAAAAAATATTGAGAATAAAAAAATGTTCGATTAAAGGTTCAAGAAAAATAGATTAAGATTGTAGAAAAATGGCTTCCCTTGTAATGCACATAAAATAATGACATAAAAATCAATTATTTCCACAATGTATTTTATAAAGTTACTATATAATTCTAATTTTCAAAAGTTACTATAAAACTTTTCTATTATATTTGAATCAATTATTAGTACAGGAAGGAAATTAATTTCTGAATTGTCCACTAGTACAGGATTTTCTATTCTTTTAAAACAAAAAGTCTGTGAAACTTTCCTTGTCATTTTAACCTGATTCAGCCTCTCTAGTCTGGCTGTGCATTTGTGGGTATCTGGTACAACATCGGCAGGCATTTCTTGAGGCAGAAGGTTATACAGGTTAGCTCCCTTGGAAAAGTTTCCCAGGATCTATAATTTTTCAGTTCATATTAACTGCAGAGTTCTTTCAGATCAAATTGCTTATTAGAGAAAGGAAGTGGGATTTTCATGTCTCATTATGAGTTTCGTTGATAACCTTGATGTAAATTCACCTTTGCCACCTTGCCTTTTTAATGAGAAAGTAGACTGAGCAAACTTAAGTATTCCAAGTCACTTTTCCAAGTGTGTCAATAGCACGAAGTGACCTTGGAAAGAATCTTGGCTTACCCATAATGGTGTCTTGGTAGAAAGCCATTTGGCCCTAATGGGAGCAGTGGGTCAGCTCATCTTTACCATTTGGTACAGACCTGCTGTCTTGGGCACATGCTGCTCAGTGGAACCATCCTCATTTATAGCCCTGAGTGTTGGCTGCTACAAAGTGAGAAGGAAAGAAGGTATCATTCTCTCTGCCTATACTGATTCTTTCTGAGGCAAATCTTTGTTTCATTTCTTTAGAAGTCTATAACAGGTTAAAGATGCAAGTTCAATCAGTGAATCAACCTAAACTTGAGTTTTGCTTAAATAGTAGACCTGCCGTGGAGTCCTTATTGGAAACTGAGGAAGGATTGCACCAAGCTAAAGGTTGTTGGTCTCCTTGGGAGTGGAGAAAAATTTGGGTCCTTATGAGAGAAAAGTATGATATAGTTAGATCTGATTAATGATGGCTACATTGTAGAAAGATCCTGTAGTTTTTAGCTTTTCTTATTTTTTCTTTTTTTTGTGAAAGGAAATAAAAAATTAGGCACCAACAGGGAAACAACAACAATAACAAAGAAAATATCCAAAGGAAAATCAAAAGGCTAAGGGTAATATATGTGCTATCTAAAAAATAGGCTTCCCTGATTCTTTTTCTTATAAAAACGTGAGCAAAATCATACATTTGAATTTTGATTCTCTGGAAAAAGAGACAAGAAGCAAGAGACTTTTCAGTTGAGACTGTACTCAAAAAATACACAAGTATTGAGCCTTCTTTCCTGGTAGTTCTGAACCCCTAAGGGCCAGTAAAGACTTTTGAACTCATTATAATGAAAGGTACTAGTGACCCTAAAAACAATTTGAATCCAGAATCATGATCTGAAATGAACCTCACAGTAAATTCCAAGTCTGTAATAAAGGAATTGGGCAGGATGAAGCTGAGAGACTTTTAAGGTGAGAGTTTATTTAGAGAGTTGCAATTCTTGTTGAGATTTCTATTTGTCAGTGTGGTGGCTTTCTATTGTATCAATTTGACTAAGCTGAACTATGTTTCTCATAATTCCCTTCCTTGAATGTTTCTGGTTAAGATTGCCACAAGGCAAAAGTGTGCAAGATTTGAAAGGCAGAAGTGAAGCAGTGGCCAAGTGTATTCTTGGCAAATGAAAAGTTGATCATGCATGTTTATGTGGATCTGCTGACTCGCCCTGTTGATATGGGCAACAACAGAGGCCCCATGGGATTTTTTCCTTAAGCTTCTCCAAATCCTGGTGTGAGTGAGGCAAGAGCACCACTAGAGGCCGTCATGGATTCTAATGAGATGTATACAGTTCCAGCTTGTTCCTTGGGTCTCCAGGTGTCACTGCTCTCCCACACATTCCCTTCCAGTTACCTGTCCAGTGACTTTACCATTGGCACCAGGTTAAGAAGAAACAGCTGAACCGGGATTGTTTTACCAGCTCCTACAATCCTGTAAGATTGCATCATTCTATGCATCTCTTATTCTACATTATTCCTAGTGGTTCTGAATGAATACTGGGTGATATGGACTGTTGTTCCTAAATGCTTTCATATATGTCTAATTCTGATATATATTAAGATCCATTCTCTTAAGCTGTCATGCCATATTTTACAATTATATTGCTGAACTTTCCTTATTAAGATAAATATCACTTAAGGGGTACCTGGGTGGCTCAGTTGCTTAAGTGTCTGCCTTCAGCTCAAGTCATGATCCGGGGTCCTGGGGTAGAGCTCCACAGCCAGCTTCTTGCTCAGCAGGGAGCCTGCTTCTCCCTCTCCATCTGCCTCTCTGCCTACGTGTGCTCTCTCTCTCTGACAAATAAATAAAATCTTGAAAAAAAAAGATAAATATCACTTAAGATTTTTAGATCCTTCATCAAAAAGAATAAAAATGATTTATATAATTGATAATTCAGTAGTGTCTTCACTACCTAATAACCCTCTACTCCCCTTTTCAGACAAAACTCAGTTCTCCATTGTTCCATCTTTCCCATGACTAAAAGAGACATCAGAAGTATCTCATATCCAGTTTTCCTTTTCCTAAGGTCTACTCAGAGAGGCGGGCACTTGTTGCTATTGGTTCAGTTGTTTAATTAAGGTGGTAAGTCTTATAATATGTGAAATTATAATTAATATTATTCATTAGGAAATTCCACACAAAATATAACAAATTTTTGCAATTTAAGAAATTTACAGGCTAATAACTTACTACGTTTTGATTTTGTCTAAGATGAATATTCGTTTTTTTCTCCCCAAGTCAGTTCTTGTTTTAAACTGTTGTCTCAAATTAATGATAACATTCTTTTTTTATTTTCTAAATTATATAAAACACAGTGTTACTCTGATAATTAACTTAAAAAATATCTCCCTCTCCCTGTCTCAAAATTCCCTAGTTTAGATTTGACCAGAATGGAATAAGACAGCATGTTTGAAGAGTTACAGATTCTTTCCTATCCTAATGTCCAAAGTCTAGCTTTACTTAGTTATAGAGATTCCAGAGGGTATTTGAAGAAGCTTAGTAGTTTCTCAAGTTAACAACTAATGCCATTTCACAGGGAATTAGACAGTTTGTCATATTTGAAATAAATTTCAAGTGGAAGAAAAATGCAAACAAATACTCAACCACAACCAGTGTGTAATTTATGGGCAAGAGTCATAAACACAAAACTATCGGCATTAAATTTCTTATCCTCATTTTGCAGTAAGAGGATGTTAACATCTGGCAATCTGTATTTGTTGGAAATTAAATATTACTAAATAAGGTTAAAGGAAAAAAAAACCTGTCTCTGCATGATTACATTCCTTTTTTAGCACACACTGTTTAATTCCAAAGGTTCTGGACCTACAATAAACCCATCTGGTTTCTTATGTGTTAGCTATGTTTAAAAATACATTAGAGGTTAAAATATAATTTTCTAATTTCAATAGCACATACATATGGCTTTTTTGGCTTCCAAAATGATGCTAGGTGTTCAGTTGCGTTTGCTTTTCATATATAAAATTTTTTTTTTTAAATTTCTGGATTAATTGCTTGTAGAAATATAGATGGATCCACATCTGGGAATGGTGATATCTCTTGTTTTAATTTTTGATGAACATACACTCCGATTATATGATTAGAACCAAAATATTTTACAAAATGTTACATAGCATTTACTTAAACTTTATCAGTTATTCTGAATATGAGCCATATTTAAATTACTAGATAGAATTAGTCACTCATAGGAAAATATCTCTCACGATGGAATAGCAACAGTACTAGCAGTGATTATTGCTTTTCAAAGATACCGCTGAATAAAGCCTTTCCTCTCTACTATGTGCCATTATAGATTTTATGGAATATCTATTAGAAAGGTTAAAGGCTGACTCCTCCATAACTTCAAATTTGACAGTGCAGGTTTGTGACCTTCAAAAGATGAATTTTAATGACCCTGAAATCTCTCTTAGATAAATGGAAATATATCCACATGCATGAGAAACAAGGATAAAATAAAGAGCCTGACAAGCTAAATAAAACAGACAAGAGAGGTAGTTTTAACAGAACACCCACTTTAGTCTTTTGTTTTCTCTAGGAGGCAGTTTGATGCCAACTAACCACATGGGCATAACAGAAGGTACTGTGGGCAGGAATATCAATGAGCTTGATTTTCCTCACCTTTGGGAAGTGGAGCAGACTCGAATGCAGCGAAAGAAATTACCTTCTGGGGAAGACAGTGGCACACTTTGCTCCCTTTCTTTTGCCCCGGGGCACCAGATAAGCAAGAGTTGACTCACCGCCTGGGCAGATCCTTGACTTCACAGTTGGAAACTCCACCGCCAGTGGAGCCAACTGCTGCCACAAAGCCTAGGAAAAAATTTTTGGTCAAGCAGACCAATTTTCCTTTGAATCACCATTTACCCTTAGCTTGAATGATGGCATCAGTGCAGCTGCAGTTCTGCTGAGACAAGTTTAAATCAGGCAGGCAAGACCACGGGGATTCCTGGCCTCAACATAAACCCTGGTATTTTTCCATGGTATTTCCTTTATTCCTTCAACAGCAGAACTATGTCCCCTTTAGGTAGATGGCCTGGCAAATGCTCCATTAAATAGACAAGTTTTGCTGATTCCAGCACAGAACAGAGCAGCACACACCTGTAATACAGGAGTCCCCCAAACGCTAAGAGGAACCAGATAGGGTGGGCCACAGGATTTCCAACCCTTCTGTGCTTAAGGAACGTTCCCAGTGCATAACTAAAGAAAGAGTTTTTAGCACAATGTTAAATGGGATGGAATACGATGCCCTTCAGAATTGGCGTGTTGGGGGTTAGTGAATGAAAGAACACTAAAAGGGAAGAAACCCCCAGACATTGGTTTTTGCTCTTCTCTGCAGTATACGCTTCTGTATCCGATTATTCATTTTAGGTCTCTGCCAAATATATTGAGGCCTCTGTGTTTCTGTAAGTTTTGTGGAGAAAGGGCAGGAGGAAGGTGGTTGAGTGTTTTTGTGATTTGTAAAAGATAAATAATTTGCCTGTGGTAAAAAAGCTAAGATTGATATTTGGGGGGAGAAGATCACTGTTGTAAGTATTCTTCATATTTCCTTGCACATGGCAGTTCAATTCAATAAAGCAAGACAAAATAAATCAAATAGAAAATCTCCTTCCTATGAATTAATACGGGCTCACAGTATTTGAGGTTAGGACTAATCTCCCCTCATTGTATTCACTTATTTAATAAATATTTATTGAGACTCTATAGTGTGCCAGGTACTAATCTAGGTACTCTTCTGCCATGAACAAATCAAAGCCCCTGCCCTCAATGGTGCTTCCATTCCAGTGTGGGCAACAGAAAGAGGAGATATAAAATAAACAAATTTAAAAATGATACATCAAATGGTAATGCCTGTTATGGGGTGGGGGAAATGGCTTGTGATTTTTAAATATGTTGCTCAAGAAGGGCCTTGCTGAGAAGATGTATTGTATGGATGAAGGTTTCTGTGATTTGTCCTGCATAACCAACCACCCCAACCTGCTCATACCAGGCAGGCTAAAGAATGTTGTTTGTTGGGGCGCCTGGGTGGCTCAGTCGTTAAGCATCTGCCTTCGGCTCAGGTCATGATCCCGGGGTCCTGGGATCGAGCCCCGCATCGGGCTCCCTGCTCGGTGGGAAGCCTGCTTCTCCCTTACCCACTCCCTCTGCTTGTGTTCCTTCTCTCACTGTGTCTCTCTCTGTCAAAAAAAAAAAAAAAAAATCTTAAAAAAAGAATGTTGTTTGTGCTGCTTAAGTGTCCTTGGGAGCCTGATTAGCTGACATTAGCTGGCCTCCAGGTCAGAATTGGCCCTTCTGGTCTGGACGCCGAAAGCTATAAATTTTGCCTTGCATCCCCTTTGGCTCTGGGCTGGGCTGGCCCCCCAGAATGGAATCTTGGAGGGGAGGCAAGCACACCTAGCCCAGGCTCCTTGAATATGTAAAGACATGATAACATAGGAAAGCAGCTTGCTCCAAACTGCCCATAGGCAAACAAATGTTTAACCTCAAACCCTGTCATTTGCTCTATAAATACGGCCCTTACAAAGATGGTCAGTTGGAAGTCTCACCTGAGGGGAGGATGATCCACCCAGGTCTCTCGATTAGGACTCCAGCCTGGCTGTCTCCACGGGGCTTCCCCAGTTAATGAGGTTGGTTGTTGTCAGTACTGATTTGATATAACTCTGTCTTATTCTTCTTTACTGCTTACTATTGCCCTCATCTATGTGCAGATTTCCCTTTTCTTCTTTCTGTTTCTATGAGATTTTTATAATATCCATAAAGTTTTTTTTCCCCCTTTGAAACCAAGAATACAGCTGCTGTGAATCCTTTCTTCAGAACACAAGAGGTCATTGGAACAAAGATTTGAAGGAGTTGAGAGGGCAAACCATGAGTATATCTTGAGTATTTAGCTGGAGAGAACATTGAATATAAAAATACAATAGGAGTGTGCTCATGGTGATTAAGGGGATGGAAGAGAAATATCACTGTAGTGAGCAATGGTAAGAGTGGAAAAGATGGGTCAGAAATAAACACCATGATTGCTTTGAGATAAGAAGTTATTTAAACAGAAAGTTATATAAGCGGAAGAAAGATACAATCTGATTTACATTTTTATTTTTAAACTCTTGCTCTATGATTCTTTGAAAATAGTCTGAGGGAGCAGGGACAGAAGTAGGTAGAAACATAGGAGGCACGTAAAGTCTTAATTTAGGTGAGAGATGATGTAGTGTTAAACAAGGTGGTGGCAGTAAAGGTGGTGAGAAGTAAAGGGATTTGCTCATATTTGAAATATTAAAACCGTAAGATTTTTCTGATAGATTAGATGTGGGATATAAGAGAAAGAGAGATGTTAAAGGCCACCCCAACATTTTTAGCCTATCCCTTGGAAAGATGGAGTTGCATTTATTAACTTAGGACAACCACAGAAAAATAGGTTGGGGGCAGATATTAGTGTTGGACACGTGAAATCTGGAATGACAACTAGACATTCAGTAGTAGCTGGTGAATAGGCAATAGGACACGCAAGTCAGTAGTTTAGAGTTGTCTATATTGGAGGTATAGATTGGGCATCTCATCTATAGATGATGTGTAAAGTTATGAGACTTAAAGAACTGACACTTTCTCCTGCTTCCATTCTAATTAAGCACTTCATGTAACACTTTCCCCTGCTTCCATTCTAATTAAGCACTTCATGTTGAAAATAAACAAACACTTTAAATTCTGAGATTAAAGCAAACTAAGGTTTCTTTAATTGTTTCCGGTCCTGAAAATAATATAATCTTGAATATTGCTCATAAACCTGGAATTCATAACAAAAAGTAATCATCCCTGAATTATGATATACTGATATCTGAAGATATACATGATTTTTTGTGAATATAACAATTGGAGAAAGTCGTTATCTTCCTGTCAAGAGCAGACTAATGTATATACTTAGACCCAGGATAATTTTGTGGGGTTTTTTTTTCCCCTTTCAAATTTGTTTTTTATTTGATAAATCAGTTCTCCTGATGTCTGACTCTCCTGCACATTCTTTTTTTTTTTTTTTTTCAAAATGGCATCCCCTAGGAGTCAATATAGATGAAAAAGAAGTCCAACCTGAGACTGTGCACTGGTTCTCCATCCTGGCTACAGGACAGAAACACCTGGAAAGATGAAACAACTGCCATCACGTGGGTACCATGCAGGTACTATGCCGATCCAATTATACCAGATTATTGGAGATTAGGCTCATTATCTGCTTAAAATAATCCATAGTAACTTTAGTGTGTAGCTAATGTTGAGAAGTATTTAAGTTTGCAGAGATGAGAAGGAATGAGAATGAGAGAGAAAAAGAGGGACAGGAGAACAGGAGTGTTCCCAGAAGCTAACTGAAGAAATTGAAGGAGGGAGTTATCAATTGTATAAAGTGGACCGATAGACCAAGTAAAATAAGTACTAAAACTTGGTCATTCGATTTAGCACTGTGGCTGTCATTTGCAAACGTATAAAGATGCTTCAGTGGTTCAAGAGAAAACGGAGGTTTCCTTCGCTATTCAACAGCTTTTTAGTTTGATGTAATCCCATTTGTTTCATCTGTGTTGCCCTTGGTTACCAGAGGGAAGGTGTGGAGGGGGCAGGTGAAATAGGTGAAGGGGATTAAGAGGTACAAACTTCCTGCTGCAAAATAAATAAGTCATGGGGATGTAATGTACAGCTCAGGGAATATAGTCAATAATACTCTAATAACTTTGTATAGTGGCAGATGGTAACTAGACTTATCATGGGAATTATTTCATAATGTATAAAAATATCGAATCACTATGATGCACAACTGAAACCAATAGGATATTGTATGTCAATTATACTTCAATAAAAAAAGAGTAAAGGGAAGCGGGAGAAATAGAAAAAGAGTATACAGACAACCTTTTCAAGGAGTTTTCTCTGAAGGGGAGAGTAGAGGAATGGGTAAGCACTGGTGAGATTGTGGGATTAAGAAAGACTTTTTTCAAGTGGGATACCCCATGTTTACTCTGTATTTTCAGAATGATTCTGTACATATAGTGAAAAAATTGACGATACAGGGATAAAAGAGGTGAATTACTGAAACAGTGGCCCTGAGTCCATGAAAGGGAGTTGGATCCAGTGAATGAATGGTGGTTTGGCCTCAAAAATAGTACTATAAAGGTTAATTCCTAGAAGAGGAAAATAGAATATGTGAATACGTTGCAGCTAGGTTGATAGTTCTACAGAAATAAGTTCTGTCTGATTCTTAGTGAAATATGAAGGAGATTTTCAAGTTAAGGTGACAAGAAGGAAGAGGTGTTAATGGTTTGAAAGAGAGAAGTTGACCTGAAAGGCTTCTTGGCATGGGAGCCCCAGATTAGCAGCACATTCATCACCTAAAATGCAGATTTTCAGATTCCACCCTAGACCTACTGAATCAGAATATGTTTTTAACAAGATCCTCAGGTGATTTTTAAGAAGATTCAAGTTCAAGAGGCACTGATCTAGAAAAAAAGAGTGGGAGAGTTAAAGGACTAGGAAAATATGGTAAGACAGCTGTGGAGCAGTCAGGGTTCACCTGAGGTTAATGATCATGAATTTAAAGTACAACCAATTAGAATGGTTATGAGTTTTCATCCAAACAGTTCACCTATGTGGGTGCAGGTAAAAGAGTAGCAGAGAGTTGCTTTACCCAGAGTTCATTTTTATCAGAAGAGGACAGAGTGATAAATAAGCAGGAGAGTTTATGGTAATTTCAAGAGAGTGGTGATTATTATAATCAGAGATTTAAGGTTTGGTAATGTAGGAAATGAAGACAAGAAGCCTGTGAGGACCAGTGAAATGAGAAGGTCAAAATGTTGCTGTTCCCAGCCCTGGGGGTTAAAGGACTATTGGAGTTGGAGTACTTAGTGGAATAAACTAGAATTTTTTTCTCATCTCTTGATAATTATCACTGAATGCTACGGATTACACTTTACACAATTGCTTACTTTTCCTTTGTCTTTTAAAATCATTCCTACTGTACTAGACATTACTCATTTTCTTATTACATTGAGGGTCCCCCCTCCTTTGAGGGGATTCTATATCTCAAAGTATTATCTCCGTTTGCAGCTCCCATGGCTTTTTCTCTTGTACTCTCACAGCACTGTCCTATCTCCAATTTGGCTCTGATAGGCATGATTCAAACTCTTGGAAAACGGTAGTGGGGGCAGGGGGAGTTATTTACTGAGGGTCAGAGAGAAGATTGGGACTCATACCTGCAAAGATTATGGTCAATTTCCTGAAGCCAGAACAGATTTTGGTTTGAAACAAAAGAAGAAAAGGCTGAGTGAAATGGAGAAATTCTGAAAGGACCTTTAAAAATAAGGGGTAGCTGTGAGGAGAACGTCTCAGCTTTAAGCTCTGCCTCCAATTACATTTCAGAAAACACAATCAACTACCAACTATTACATTTATAAAATATGGAGTTTTTAATATGGACCATTAGTGCCTTAGAGGCTGGATAACCTGTCCATTTGCACTAGACCAGTTAAACAGGTAAGAGAGATTTTATTCAAAACTATTGAAATAGGGGTAAAGACTGTTGCAACAAGGGAGAGAGATTGAACTCAACTCTGCTGAAATAAAAGGCAAGAGAGTTTTAAACACTTAAGTGAGCCGGTAGAAAGGTACTGAAGGACATTATGGGGCAGTTTGGTCAATGTGATTAGGCCATCCATGTTTGTTAATTGGCACTGTTGAAGTTAGTATCCTACCCTCTTGCAAAGACTGGAAGTTAGGGGCACTACTATCTTTTCTTCCTTCCTTCCTTCCTTCCTTCCTTCCTTCCTTCCTTCCTTCCTT
>NW_023270323.1:6307391-6340952 GCF_011800145.1 Mirounga leonina
CTTCCTTCCTTCCTTCCTTCCTTCCTTCCTTCCTTCCTTCCTTCCTTCCTTCCTTCTTCCCTCCCTCCCTCCCTCCCTCCCTTCCTCTCTCTGTCTCTCTCTCTCTTTCTCTCTTTTGAGTGAGACAAAGTGGAAGGGGAAGGGAGGGGCAGAAAGAGAGAGAATCTCAAGCAGGCCCCATACCCTGCATGGAGCCAGATGCAGTGATAAACATAACACTCATATTAATCTCCATTTCCCATTATAATCTATGCATCATTTTACTAGGCACTTTCAATATTTTCATTATTTAGTACTTAACATAAATATGATATGTTTCATATTAACAATTAGCACAACCCCAAGATCATGACTCAAGTGGAAATCAAGTGTCAGACACTCAACTGACTGAGCCACCCAGGCAGCCCATTGATGGTTACATTTAAAGGAGATGGCTTCCAGCTCCTTGAGAAAGACTTTCCTGGATTATAAAATTAGCAAGAGGCTGGAAGAAGATTTACCTCTCAAAGGAGCAGGGGAAGAATTTACAGTTTCAATTTTTTTAAGAAAAGGAAGGTCAGGAGTCTATAGTTAGGAAGAAACAGTTTAAAGCTTAGGCCATCTTAGGAATGGTGAAGGTTAAAGCCATCTTGCTCAAACCTTCCCTTCAAAGCCCATCCCCTGTAGATAACCTACTATATAACAGTAATTAGACATGCGTAAGCCATCTAACAGAAAAGAAAGAACGTGTACATCTTGGGTGTTAGTGGCATAAAAGGTTTGCCTTTAGATCTAAGTTGGACAGACAGAGCCAGTTGAGAATTGCTCAAGAACTCGGTGATAAACATAACACTCATATTAATCTCCATTTCCCATTATAATCTATGCATCATTTTACTAGGCACTTTCAATATTTTCATCATTTAGTACTTAACGTAAGTATGATATGCTTCATATCAACAATTAGCACAAAGTACAAAAAAGAACAAACATAATAAAATGAACATGGCTAAGTTTTTCTGTTAGAACTTCCTTTATCTGTTGGCAAAATGTCAAAAGGTTTTGCTCTGGAGTACTATTTATGTTTATGAAAGTTCCTAACTTTAAGTTTGTGAGATGGTAAGTTTCTGTGCTCTTTTTCTGGCATGACCACTTGAAGGGATTCAAAATGCAAAGCAAAACCCCAAATCAGCCTTAACTCAGATTCTCTAGCAATTCTCTAGGCATCCCTAGCAATATCTATTCAGTTTTTCATGATTTAGTAGGTCATTGTCAGCACTATCTTGCCTTGACCATGTACTTTTATATACTCTGAGCAATGGTGTCCAGTAAGAAATTTGTTTTGTGCTGGCTTGATGTTATGCTAGGATTCTGACTTGTTGAAGCAGATGTCCCCAACTTAATGCGGTATGACTTGCTCCTGCTTAACAACAAGGAGTGAGCAGGGGTGCCTCATGCGCTGTCATATCACCCCAAATAACAGAGTGCCCAAACAGTTAGTCCTCAAGAAATACTGCTGAATGTAGGCATATATTTGACTGCAAACATTTTTTTAAACTTATTTTTCAAGAAAAAATGAGGTATCTGCTGTGTTGGAAGTAATGTCATAAAATAATTGTTAGAAAACTTGAATGATCTTAAAATTTATTTGAAGATTCCAGCATTTTGGAAAAACTTTCCCTTCTCTTTCCTTGCTCTTTCTTTTGTTTCCTTTCATTTCCTTTAATAGAGATGCAAATATTGTTAGCTAAGCAAATTATAGGAATGGTAGCTTCCATGTGTCATCCACTTAATTTGACTTGTTACTTTGCTAAGTGCTTTTTAAAAACCTCATTGAATTTTTATTTTTTTTAAGATTTTATTTATTTGTCAGAGAGGGAGAGATTGAGAGCATGAGAGCGCACAAGCAGGGGGTGGGGCGGCAGGCAGAGGGAGAAGCAGGCTCCCCGCTGAGCAAGGAGCCTTGGGGGACTTGATCCCAGGGTCCTGGGATCATGACCTAAGTTGAAGGCAGATGCTTAACTGACTGAGCCACTGAGGCATCCCGAAAAAACCTCATTGAATTTTTAAAAGATTTTTCAAAATAGATATTAGCATTTTATTTTACAGGTGAAGAAACTGAGGATCTTAGAGTTTATATAACGAGGTCAAGGTCAAATGGATGGCTAGTCATGATTTGAAAGCGGATATATATGACTTCAAAACTCATGAACATATTACTATTTCCTAATACCTCATATAGCCCCAATTATAGACAGAACTTACTATTTAGATTCAGATATAACTATAAACTGTGGGCAAACCTCCAGGAAATTAATAATATCAGCTCATAAGGCTGTAAATCAATATATCCCTCAAACACTGCCAATTAACATCTTGGTTATGTCCTAAGTAGATAAAATTTGTTTTTGATGTCTTCTGTGCAATTGTAATTGTTTTCACTGAGAATATTTTTAATGCTAATATCAAGTAATAATGAAATGCATTCAGGAAAATGTTGAAGAAAAGTGCTAGAAATGAAACTATATATACCTATTTATTTAGATTAAAAGCCTGTTTTCCAAATATCTAGGACTTTCCAATCTTTTCCTTAATTTCAGCAGTTACTTTTTCAATTATCATCATTTTTGAGATGGTTGATTAAATCAGCATATATTGGTTCTCATGCTAAAGTATAAAGATGATGGAGAAAGGAAAATTAAGAGAAAGAAAAAAAAAAAAGAATTGCAGAGCAAAGTCACTACTATTTAACTCCTGTGATAAAAATTAACCATTTCAAATCTGGCAGAAAGAAAGGCTTATGAGGAAAAACACCTTTTATCTAATATTGCGAAGAATCTGGAATCTTAGGTTTAAGAGAAGAGATGTAATTTAAAATGTGGGCTTATTTAAACAAAAACTGCCTAGCGAAGGGTTTTAGTAGCTTGAAAGGCTGGCTGAGATGAATGTTAATAGGAAGACAAAAGATATGCCAGAAAGGACTTTGTAAAGCCAAAACCAAAATACCTTTCAAGATAATCCAAAAGGAAAGTGTTTCCTAGCCTGTGCCAAAATTCATGCCCGTCTGAGCACATACTATGTGTAGCAATTTTAATGATGCCACTTTAAGATGAAACTGTGAAGGTATTTCGGTGTGAAGCAAATTACCATGAGTTTTCAAATGCTTGAAGTTCTGACATAGACTAAAAGCTTCATTAGTAATTGAAAATGAAACAAATAATAGAATGCTGGTTGAAGATCAAAAACATACACAAAAGCAGAAGCGAACAAACAATAAAATGTAGAGACTCTTCTTTCATCTGTCATTGTTAGAGAAGAGCTCTTCCACCTAAGTGAAATATATAGATAATTGACATTTACCCCATTGAATGCAGCAATTATTTTAACTATTTTTGGTGTGTATCACTTTAAAATGAGTTACATACTTCTATGCCTTATTAAACAAAAGGAATTAAGTATAGTCTAACTGTTCTTTGATGACCTGGAGTCAGGCAGATAAAAGTAATAGAAAAAAATGCAGGGGTGCTGGGTGGCTCAGTTGGTTGGGCGTCTGCCTTCCGGCTTGGGTCCTGATCCCGGGGTCCTGGGTTGGGGCCCCGCATCGGGCTCCCTGCTCGGTTGGGGAGTCTGCTTCTTCCTCTGCTCCTCCCCCTGCTTGTGCTCTCTCTCTCTCAGGTAAATAAATAAAATCTTTAAAAAA
Source organism: Mirounga leonina (assembly GCF_011800145.1). Classification (NCBI taxonomy): domain Eukaryota; kingdom Metazoa; phylum Chordata; class Mammalia; order Carnivora; family Phocidae; genus Mirounga; species Mirounga leonina. Next base: position 6,311,071 of record NW_023270323.1, read on the forward strand.
AAATGCAGGCATGATGTTTAGACAGATTTAATATCAGGCTCCTCCAAATACTGACTTTGTGACCTTGGATAAGTTACTCTCTGATATCTCACTTATTTCTGTAATTGGAAATAAAAATATATACTCTGTAAGACTATTGTGAGGATTAAAATATTAAGATATTTATAGATTATTGGCATCTAGTAGGCACTAAAATAATGTTGGTGATCATTTCACCACGACGATATACAGTTGATTCCCTTACTAGTTATTGCAATTATTACAGAGACCATCACAAGAGTGTGAATAGAAAATGATCTGAAGTAAATGTCCCATGTTTGAAGCAACGCATTATTTGCATATTAAAAGGGGAATCTGGGGCAAAGAATAGTGCAAAACTCAAGGAAACAGAATTAGTGAAATTGGGGAAAAGCACAGAAGGGGTATAAAACTAAAAAGTTAAATAAAGGATGTTTATATATTCCATTTTGGAATATATTTAAAAAATCATAAAGATGTTTGCATTTGAGCAGTAAATCTTCTCTTTCCATACCTCAGTAAAATTTGCCACAAACATACAAATACCATGCATGAATGTTGTTGATAGTTATGTTTTGTTTTGTGTAGTAAGTGTACGCAAGCACCTAGTATATCTAGCATGTTCCCAGATGTTGATCTTGACACTCTAGGCTCTTTAAAACTGCAATACTTGTGAAAAAAATACATCCATTTTCTACAGTTGCACAAGATTTTGCCTTTTCTCGGCAGGTCCCTTGCTTTTGTCCATATTTAAATTATTTGGTAGGCAATATTGCACATTCTGGTTTGTGTGTTATGACTATTTACTTATTTCAATGAAGATAATTTTTCTCCTATTTTTCATATTTTTGGCTAGTTTTGGTGATTTTTGGAGAATAGAAGCAAAGCAAAGACCTTTAATACGTATCATTAAATTGAAGTCTGACATCATTAAGTTCCACAAATTAAAATAGTAATAAAAGAAAAACTGTCTTGTTTTTTTCCTTAGAGTTCCATTGATTCTCTTTCCTTTCTATAAAGGGTGAATAAGGGAACACCTGGGTGTCTCAGTCGGTTAAGCATCTGCCTTCAGCTCAGGTCATGATCATAGGGTCCTGGGATCGAGTCCCACATCAGACTCCTTGCTCAGCTGGGAGCCTGCTTCTCCCTCTGCTTGCGGCTCCCCCTGCTTGTGCTCTCTCTCTCTCTCTGTCTCGCTCTCTCTCTCTGACAAATAATTAAATCTTAAAAAAACATAAAGGGTGAATAAATTAAAATTGAGGAGAAAAAAGGAAGAGAGCCCCAAACTTGAAATCAGATCCAATAATATTATCTATGAGGAATAAGCATATTCTACAAGTTTTTTATCAGTGGTTTAATTTTTCTATCAATGTTCACAAATATATTCCTTTCAGTACAGTAATTCCACAGCAAATTATGGTGTGTATATGGTGTGTGTATAGATACCGTACATATGCCATATATATGGTGTATATAATATATATGCTAAATACTATATATTATACCACATATTTATATATACCATATATTTATATGTACTATTATGATGCTAGTTTTTATTAATAGTTTAGGTTATATAAAATGATAATATTTATATATACTATTATATATACTATATATTCTTATACATAGCAAACTTATAGTGATGTAAAGAAAAAATTCAGGTCAGATGTCTAATGGAAACCTAATAAAATTTTAAAGAAAACTGGCAATGGGAAAAACATGAAAAAGTGAAAAACCAATAAAAAAACAAGACACTTTTGGGGAAATGACTTTTAAGAGAACAAATGCCACTGATTATGTGTACAAGTTTTATTTTTTTTTATATGTTGGCTGATTTTAAAGGGAAATTCCAAAATTTCAGATGGATTTAGCAGCCCAGTAAGATTCATGGAGGACAAAGTTAATGACATTTTAGGATTTCCTAATTACATTATAATTATGTTTTCAATAAAGTGCAAGTTAATCAAGATGTATGCTAATTAGATAGAGAAGGACTTCAACCATTTCCAAATGATCAATGTAATAATCAAACTTTGTTTAAAATTCTATTGTATGATGCCCCCCCCCCTTTATTTTAAAGATTTCATTTATTTATTTGACAGAGAGAGAGAACAAGTAGGCAGAGAGGCAGGCAGAGGGAGAGGGAGAAGCAGGCTCCCCACTGAGCAGGGAGCCCAATGTGGGGCTCGATCCCAGGACCCTGGGATCATGACCTGAGCCGAAGGCAGCCGCTTAACCGACTGAGCCACCCAGGCGCCCCATGATGCCCCCTTTTATAATTTTATTTCACAAGGCTTTTTTTTTTTTTTTTTTTTTACATATTATAAATGTGTTCTATTCATTTGTTTGATAGAGATGGCTAAACTGCTCTTACTAAGCATTATCTAGAGATTCAAGGAGTTGCTTCTTAAGAAACCCTCTGTTAATTATGGCATGTCAAAGAATGTTCACTGTGTCCAATTGGGAATTTGTTGTTTTTGAGGGTGTCACACTTGCGAAAGCACATTGTGAAAGATCTAATTAGAATGACAACATGCTATGGGAAGGAATTAATGGGATAAAGCTTTAAAATCAATACAAAGCAGATTATAAATTTATATTAACTAATCAAGGAAATATGTTCCATTGTTGGCATTTTAGGGATACTGGTAGGTAGTCACAGCATCCAAATTTTGGTCATACTTAAAAATTCTCTGTTAATAAAGTTTTAACATATGCCATAAAAAAAGAAACACATATTGTGCTGTAATTGTCCTCAGTAGTCAGCTACCTTTTAGAGCAATTACAATATGATAAAAATTTTGTTTCATGTTCTTTTATTGAATTTTGATGCTCTTTACTTTTTGTGTATAATGTAAGTTTCTGACCTTATTTTATCATTTCGGACTGAAGAACTTCTCAACAACTATCTTATAGTTCTGCTGGTTATAAACTCTTACCAGTTTCTGTTTTGTTTTCCTGAGAAAGTCTTTGTTTCTTCTTCATTTTTAAGGGCAATTTTCCTGGTTATAGAATTCTGGGTTGGCAGGGTTTTGTTTTCTAAAAACTTTTTTTTTCTTTCAAGATTATTTTAAATTTAAGTTAGTTCACATATAATGTAGTATTAGCTTCAGGGGTAGAAGTTAGTGATTCATCACTTGCATATAACATCCAGTGCTCATTACATCAAGTGCCCTCCTTAATGCCCAGCACCCATTTAGCCCACTCCCCCAACCTTCCCCCCTGCAACACTCAGTTTGTTCCTTATAGTTAAGAGTATCTTATGGTTTGCTCCCTCTCTGTTTTTATCTATTTTATTTTTACTTCCCTTCCCCTATGTTCATCTGTTTTGTTTCTTAAATTCCACATATGAGTGAAATCATATGGTATTTGTCTTTCTCTGTCTGACTTGTTTTGCTTAGAATAATATCCTCTACTTCCATGTCATTGCAAATGGCAAGATTTCATTCTTTTTCATGGCTGAGTAATATTCCATGCATGCCACATCTTTATCCGTTCATCAGTCAATAGACATTTGGACTCTTTCCATGTTTTGGCTATTGTTGATAGTGCTGCTATAAACATTGGGGTGCTTATGCCCCTTCGAATCACAATTTTTATATCCTTTGGGTAACTACCTAGTAAGGCAATTGCTGGGTCATAGGGTAGCTCTTTTTTTTTTTTTTTTTAACTTTTTTGAGGAACCTCCCTACTGTTTTCCAGAGTGGCTGCACCAATTTGCATTCCCACTAACAGTGTAAGAGGATTCCCCCTTCTCTGTATCCTTGTCAACATCTGTTGTTTCCTGAGTTGTTAATTTTAGCCATTCTGACTGGTGTGAGGTGGTATCTCATTGTGGTTGTGATTTGTATTTCCCTGATGATGAGTGATGTTGAGCATCTTTTCATGTGTCTGTTAACCACCTGTATATCTTCTTTGGAGAAATGTCTGTTTATGTCTTCTGCCCATTTCTTAATTGGATTTTTTTTATTTTTTGGTTGTTGAGTTTGATAAGTTTTTTATAGATTTTGGATACTAGCCCTTTTTCTGACATGTCATTTGCAATTATCTTCTCCCATTCAATTGGTTACCTTTTAGTTTTGTTGATTGTTTCCTTTGCTGTGCAGAAGATTTTATCTTAATGAAGTCCCAGTAGTTCATTTTTGACTTTAAAAACTTTAAAGATCTCACTCCGTCTTTCACTTTTTTTGCATGGTTTCTAATGAGAAGTCTGCTGTAATTCTTATCTTTTTTCTTTTGTATGTAAGGTGTCCTCCCTAATCCTAGCCCACCCAGGTTGCCTTCAAAATTTTCTGAATTTTTTTTCTTTTTCAGTTTGAGTATGATATGCATAGTTTCTTTGTTTGTTGTGTTACTACTTGTTTTCCCTGATGTTCTCTGTGGTTTGGTGTCTGTGAGGGACTCGGGTGTGTGGTTTGGTTTCTGTCACTAGTTTTGGAAATTTTAAAGCCATTATTCTTTCAAGTATTTATTTTGCCTTGTTCTCTCTTTTCCTTCTCATATTCCAATTACACATGTGTTACCCCATTTGATATATCACAGGACAAGTATGCTTTGTTTCTGTTTTTATTTTCATTTTTTTACTCTTTTTTTTCCTCTTTGCATCTCAATTTGTATAATTTCTATTGCCCTATTTTCAAATTCACTTGTACTTTCTTTGGCTGTTTGAGTCTAATGAGTGCATCAAAGGTATTTTTCATTTCTGTTATTGTTTATATATGTATGTATATTATATATATATATATATAGTTTTTACTGTTTTTTACTAACACACAATGTTACATTAATTTCAGGTGTACAACATAATGATTCAACGAGTTTATATTTATGCAATGCTCACTGTAAGTGTAGCTACCATCTGTCACAATACAACACTATTACAATACCATTGACTATATTCCCTGTGCTGTACCTTTTAATGTCATTACATACTAATTCTATAACTGGAAGACTATTTCCTATTCCCCTTCATGTATTTTGCCCCTTCACACACCCCTTTTCCCTCTGGGAATAATGTTTGTTTTCTGTATTTATGGGTCTGTTTCTGCTTTTTATTGGTTCATTTGTTTTATTTTTTAGATTCCACATAAGTGAAATCATATGGTATTGGTCTTTCTCCATTACTGTGTCTTTAATTTCTAGTATTTCTATTTGATTACTTCTAATAGATTCCATATTTTTATTGAAATAACCTACCTGGTCTAGCACATTTGAGTATCTTTTCCATTAGAGCCTTCAACATGTTAATTATAGTTATCTTAAAATCTGTCTGATAATATCAGTATCCTGTTATATCTGAGACTGTTTCTGATAATTGCCTTGTATTTCCAGACTTTTTTTTCCCCTTGTTTTTTGTAATCCTTTGCAATATTTTGTTTAAAGTTGGGCATGATATATAGGGCCATAGATCCTGAGGTAATAGGCCTGTAAAGCGAGCATATATGTTAATCTAGTCAGAAGTTGTGCTGTTTGAAGTGTGTTGTTGCTGGGGAGCAGTAGAAGGCTCAGATTCCCTTAGTGACCTTGTTTTTTCTTTACTTTTGGCTTCAACTCTCTCCTATCTGAGATGCTCCTGAGAGAGAATCTGTCTCCTACAGATTTCCCAACAGTAATCTACTGGTCTTATTACTACAGGCGTGTTAGGATAGTGGTAGAGTGTAGGATAGGAAGCATATGCTAATGTGCTGAGTAAGTCTTAGTCTTTGAAGTATACAGTAGGCCCATGTCTTGGGAGTATGACCTTCACAAATGTATCTGTCCTTCCTCCATAGATAAAGTTTTTTTTTTTTCCTCCCCATTTCTCTTTCAGCTGCAGTGAGTGTCCTCCAGTTTTCAGTCTTGGTGCTTGGGTGCTCTTCTTTGCAGATTAAGACTTTAATTTTTTCTCTTAGATGACACAGCATTATGGGCCAAATCATGTCTCCTTACCCCCCCAACCCCAAACTCATATGTTGAATCCCTGAACTCCGGTATCTCAGAATGTGACTGTATTTGGACATTAGACCTTTAAAAAAGTGGTCAAGTTAAAAATCAGGTTGTTCAGGTGGGCCTTAATCCAATCTGACTAGTGCCTCTTTATGAAATGGAAATTTGAACACACAAAGAGACACCAGGGATATGTGCAGACAGAGAAAAGACCCATGTGAGGACACAGCAACAAAGGTAGCCATCTACAAGCCAAGGAGACAGACCTCAGAAGAAACCATTTTTTTCTGACATTTTGGTCTTGGAATTTTAGTCTCCAAAAGTGTGAGACAGTAAACTTATTTTATTTTGCTTATGCCATGCAGTCTATGGTACTTTGTTATGGTAGCCTTAACAAACCAAATGGACAGGGAAACTATAATTGGGTGGAGTTCCCATTCTCCAACTGAGATGGATTTTTTATTTGTTCTCAGGTTCTATTCTTCCCCCTGCAGATTTTTTTTTTTAAGATTTTTTATTTGTCAGAGAGAGAGAGCACAAGCAGGGGGAGTGGCAGGCAGAGAGAGAAGCAGACTCCCCACTGAGCCTGATGTGGGACTTGATCCTGGAACCCTGGGATCATGACCTGAGCTGAAGGCAGATGCTTAACCTACTGAGCTGTCAGGGGCCCCAGAAGGTTCATGGTCTCCATTCTCACTAGATGAACTTTCTCAGGATTCTTTGTTAGAGTTCCTGAACAAAAAACCTGTAAAAGAATGAGAATTCCCCTATTATTCCATCCCCCAGGAGATTTTCACTCTATTACTAACTCATACTCTGAAAATTTCTAGTTTACTGTTCCTATAAGATTATATAGTGTCCAGTGGTTTCTTTCACAGGTAAGCAAATGCTTGGTTCCTATCTCTCCCTGCAAGTGTATCCCTTTCGGATGACCATTTGTCTTGTGACACCTATTATTTGATAGTTTCATCCCTCCACACACAAATCATTTTCTGCATGTCCAGTGTTTTTCTTATAAGGGTGGAAATTTTTCTTTTTCAGTTCATTGCATCTCTAAGTTTAACTGAAAGTTATGTTAGGATATCTTAAAACTTATAAATATTACATAAATAATTAAGCATCACTTACTGTCACAGACCAATAGAATCCTTCTTTATCTAATATCTTTATGTAATACTGAAAACATAAATATGCATTGTAGGTGGTGAACATGTAACTTTTTTTCACTGCCTATATTCCACTTTTTATCATGCCCAATTTCATTTAGAGAAATTTTCTTTTTCCCCCATGTCCACTAACCAATGGCAAGTTTCCTAGGCTAGACTAATATATTGTTACTTGCTGAAAATTGGATCATGAGCAGAAGGAAAATGGGAATTAAAATGGATAGATTTCAAGTCATGCCAAGGGGATAAAATTGACCATAATCATCTTGCTATGGGAATGTTAATTTGTTTCTATTTTCTGGACTCTAGAGATACTTTAGTGTCTCTAATTTTAAATCTGTTTTTTTAGCATCTCTTTGATTCCATGTTTCAAATATCTTTCCAATAGAATCCATTTTGCTTGATTTGGGTAGAATGAGTTTCTGCTTCTTGCAATCAAATAATGCCAACTGATGATCATAATAGAAGATGCTGCTTTCTGGCTTATTTAATTATAAATGAAGGTTTAGATTTTCAATGCATTTCTTTAAATATTTTAGTTACCTCACTATAATGTTTGGATTTGTAAAGTTTGCATTATCCTTAAAGCTTGTTTTTGGAGACAAAACATTAAGGAATTGCAATAATTAATCTGTGAAGTGGTTCAAGCATGGGCACACTCAGCAGGGGTGACTGAAACTGGGACAGGTGTTGCACAGTTCAGCCAAATGTACAGTTGGTTGGAACACAACAATCATCTGAGTTGATTTTGAGAGTTAGGTACACATAAGCTGTTAACTTTCCCTGTAGGAGTTCTCCTACTTTCTTAATATGTCCTAGATATTTGACTCTATGAGCTACTGTTCTCTCAAGGGTAGCACCAATAATGCACAATAGAAGATGGTTATAATAACTCACACATGCAGCTAGTGAACAAGAGGCAGATGTAAGTTTTATGCTAAGATAAATAAATGGTTTTTATTATTTATACATATTATTTTTATATAAAGAAGATACATTTTCTATAGGAAACATTTAAGCAAATGTTAGTATCAAAAGAAAATATTCAGGGGCGCCTGAGTGGCTCAGTCATTAGGCATCTGCCTTCAGCTCAGGTCATGATCTCAGGGTCCTGGGATCGAGCCCCACATTGGGCTCTCTGCTCAGTGAGGAGCCTGCTTCTCCCTCTCCCTCTGCTACTCTCCCTGCTTGTACTCTCTCTCTGTCAAATGAATAAAATCTTTAAAAAAAAAAAAAGAAAATATTAAGCTTACTGAAAACAAAGATTCAAAATGACAAGGAAGAAGCAAAAACATGATTAATAGGCTAACAAATAAATAAGTTCATACTTATAGTATTCATTACATTGCAGCATAGCTTTGATCTAAATTCTTCATTTTTCATTTGGTCATGTATGTCTTGAATGTAGTACTATATCTTTTATATTTGCCTTCTCAGCCCCAGCACTGAGTCTGATATATACTAACTTCGTAGTATAGTTTTAAGGAATAGATTCTTGAATAAGGCTAAAAACGAAAGAGAAAGCACTCAATCCATTATTCCCTATGAACTTAATTTTTTATGAATAAGGTTGTTGGTACAAAGTGTTAAGAATGAGGAACAATTAAAATCGCATCATTGGGCCTTCCCTTCGTATCTGGTCTGTGTCTCTAGGTGTCCACCTCTAATAATTAGGAAGGTAAAAGAATATCTAGACAATTTAGCTAAAATTTAATTTTACCTAAATTAACTGATTTAAATGTAGTTTAAAAAGATATTATGTAGACTTAATAACGCTCCCCTTCCAAGTTGTCCATATAGTAATCCCAGGTCAGAATATGTTGCCTTATATGACAAAAAGGACTTTGCATTATGTGATTAAATTAAAGATCTTTAAGTCAGGGGGTTATCCTGGATTATCCAGTTGGGCCCAGTGGAATCTCAAATGTCATTGTAAGAGAGAGGCAGGAAGGTTGGAGAAGTTAAAAATAAAAGAGTGATGAAGGAAGCAGGAAGGAGTGATGTACTTTGCAGATGGAGGAAGGGACCAAGAGCCAGGGAATTGTACCATCCAGAAAAGGCAAGGAAATGAATTCTCCCTTAGTGCCTGAATAGGAATGTAGCTTTTCCTACCTTTCATTTCTGCTCCATGAGCATAGTTTGGGATATCTGAGCTCTAGAATTGTATGATAACATACATAAGATGTTTTGAGCCACTAAGTCTATGGTAATTTCTTATAGCAACAATAGGAAACTAATACAGAAATAATCTATGATATCGATAGTAAGTGTTTTTATGGTTTCTATTTACTATCCTGAACTGCGAAAAATGATACTATTATTAACTTAAAATATTGAAATGATACCAGTATTTAATTGTAAATTTATAATGATTATCTTTTTCTAATAGTAAACTTAAGCTTGAAGGTAAAATTATGCTAAATAACAGTTTTGATCACTGGAATAAGGATAGATCCTACAAGTTTCTCAAGGGAATATTACTCATGCTATTCAAATAAGTTGCATATTAAGCAACCTATGGAAAATTAGATTCTTTGCAATTATAGTCTTTCACTCAATTTACTATTACATGAGATAACTTAAACACACATACAAAAGTAACAGAAACTTCAGAAAAAATATTCTATTCGCATGAGAAATTCTAAATTTAATGATCTGTAAACAAATAATTATATCATGTGATGTCTTTACTGACAGACATGTAAATAAGTTAAATAGGAGAGGAGAAAAGAAAATATTTATATCTACTTAAAGAGGCCCAAAATAATTTCCCAAAGGAGGTGATGTTCTTGTCTCTATGCTAATGAGGCTTCACTGGGTGTCTCTAGTTCATAGTTTTTCTCCCTATTTTTATCCAACTTTTAGACATATGCACTTGGATGTTCCAAAGGGCCTCAAATTCACCTTGCCCAAAACTTAACTCATCCTCTGTTGAAAGAAACCTGCTTCTCCAACTGTACTCCCTTTCTTTTTGAAGGACACCTATATTTACCCATTCTTCCAGACACTCTGGGGATCACACTTGATTTCCAAGGCATAATATATGTCTTAGTCTATTTGGCTGCTATACCAAAAATACCATAGACTGGGTGGTTTGTAAACAACAGAAATTTATTTCTTACAGTTCTGGAAGTTGGGAAGTCTAAGATCAAGGCACTGACATATTTAGAGGCCCCACTTTCTAGTTCACAGAGAGCTTAGTCTTATTTGTCATAGTCATTTTTTAAAAAATATTTATTTATTTGACAGAGACAGAGATAGCAAAAGCAGGAACACAAGCAGTGGGAGTGGGAGAGGGAGAAGCAGGCTTCCCGTGGAGCAGGGAGCCTGATGAGGGACTTGATCCCAGACCCTGGGATCATGACTTGAGCTGAAGGCAGACGCTTAATGACTGAGCCCCCCAGGCGCCCCTGTCATAGTCTTCTGACTGTGTCCTCACATGGTGAAAAGGACAAGGAAGCTCTCTGGGGTCTCTTTTAAAGGACAGTAATCCTGTTCATAAGGGCTCTGCCTTCATGACCCTAATCATCTCCCAAAGCCATACCTCCGTATACAATCACATTGGACATTAGGATTTAACATATGAATTTGGGGGGGGACATAAACATTCAGCCTATAATAATATACATCCATGTTTATGGCTCTAAAATCTATCCCAATCCAGAATTTTTATCTGAGAGTCAGATATATATATATCTATCTCTTCTGTTCCCTTAGATTGCCAGACCCCAACCACTCACCTTCAGTAATGTAGTTATAAATCTGCAAAATTTCTTTCTTCTCATTTTATTGGGTTTTATTAGGTGTTATTCAGAAATGGTGTAATGATTTTAGGATAATAAAGTCAGGAGCTGAGAATGTTCTAGAAATTTGTCCTATCAGTTTCCACTACTGAGAAAGTTATATGTAAAGAATGTAAGCAGAATTCAAGTTAAAGGACATTATTTATAAAGCCATGATCAGTAATGTGTTATAAAGCTATATTAGGAAATGTGACACAGCAGACCTCAGCATATCTCTTTCTTCTTCTACAGCAGCAGTTCCAGTAAAAAGCAAACAGACAATATAGGGATATTGAAAAAAAATATCACCCTTCATTGCATTGCTATACTACCAGTTGCTGATCACCCGTTCCCTATCTCATGCTGACAGGTTACCTGTTGCTTGCCTCATGACTACAGACCAAGACCAGCCTGGCCAAATCTACAAACAGCTATCTGCTGTGTTGAACTGCATATTTTCTAAGAAGTTCCAAACCCTTTTAAGTTTGTCCTTCTTAGGCATTCTCCTTCATTCACATGCTATCACATAGAATTTTCTTATATTTTCTTTTCTAAGAAATATATATTTCATATATATTTATCCAACTTTTATATATATATATAAAGATTTTATTTATTTGAGAGAGAGGGCACGAGCAGGGAGAGGGGCTGAAAGGCAGAGGGGCAGAGAGAAGCAGACTCCCCACTGTGTAGGGAGCCCAATGCCGGGCTTGATCCCAGGACCCTGGGATCATGACCTGATCTGAAGGCAGATGCTTAACCACCTGAGCCATGCAGGTGCCCCTGAATTTTATATATTTAACTTCTCCTGTTTAATTTATGTGTACACAGACTGCTATATACCAGTTTAAAGGCATATTCATCCATATAAAATCTCCAGATCCCTCAAATGTAAGCCTTTATTCTAGGAGCTTCTACAATATGTGAATGAGGGAATAAACCAAGAGGAAGGAAAACTTGAGCTTCAGAAAATATGGATCATAACATAATAAAAAAAAAGTTGAAGGAAAGGGGGAAAAATATGGATCCAATCAGGGGCAAGATGAAAAGAATTTCTAGGATGAAAGTGAAGCAAAGGCCTAAAACACATCTATTATAGCATGCTTGGAGAACAACAATCTAGAATGGAATAGCAGGACCGCTGGTTCCAGGATGGGTATTTGAACAACAAAAACAAAACCTGTTATACTGACTATTGTGTTTAACTTTATTTTTTTTTAAAGATTTTATTCATTTATTTGAGAATAAAATTGGAGAGAGAGAGACAGAGAGAGACACAACGAGAGAGGGAACACAAGCCGGGGGAGTGGGAGAGGGAGAAGCAGGCTTCCCACCGAGCAGGGAGCCCGATGCGAGGCTCGATCCCAGGACCCTGGGATCATGACCTGAGCCGAAGGCAGACGCTTAACAACTGAGCCACCCAGGTGCCCCTTGTGTTTAACTTTATTAAGATTTAGAGTTCAGTTCCATGGCTGGAGTAAGTCAATGACAGGCACATAGAATATTAAAGGAAAAGGTAATTATTAACTCCAGATAAAAGTAAAGAAATATAATAATATCACTCTGTGGCTTAGCTGTAAACAATATATATGTACCATTTATAATGGAAATGCCAAATATTGATTCAATCAAAATCCTATAGATTCACTCGAGATGGGGATGTGTGACTATGTCAGAGTTGGGGGAAGTCAAAGGAGAGAGCTAAATTCTCTTCCACAGAAGATATTGACTCAAAGGTAAAAATCAAAGTAGAAGGAAAAACATGATTTTTAGAAATAAGGAAGTAAAGGGATACCTGGGTGGCTCAGTCAGTTGAGTCCCACATGAGGCTCCTTGCTCAGCCAGGAGCCTACTTCTTCCTCTGCCTGCCTCTCTCCCAGATTGTGTGCTCTCTCTCTCTCTGATGAATAAATAAATAAAATCTTAAAAAAAAAGAAAGAAGTAAAAAGAGCTAATAAATTTGAAAGACATTTATAGAACTTGGAGTTAGGTAAGGGCAGATTGAGAAGAGCTATTTTTTGCTGCACATTTTGTAGTTCAAACTAGGTACATGAATTGCTTAGTTGTGAAGAATATTCCAATTTTGTGAAATCTTTGGGATATTAAGCATCCATGTGAAGAAGATATCCAGATATAAATCAATTCCATTTTACCTCATTCTCATCCTCATCCTTACATGTTAATGATTTAAATATCAATAATACATTAAATTTTACATATAGTACTTTATATTTTCATATGCATTATCAAATTCCATTATGATAACAAACCTATGAAGTACAGAGAGCAGGAATCACTATGCTTGGACCAGGATTATATATATTTATACATATATAAACAGTATATCTCTATCTAAAATCTAAAAAAGGTTGTGCATTGAAATCATCAAGTTTTCAGGAAAACTTGAGGTTTTTCCAAGTAATTAAATGAGTAATAAACATCAGGCTGTTGCATGAGGTAATGTGAACATATGGAAAATAGAAACAATATTATATTTTAGTAAGAATTATAAAAAATTGGCTCATACTGTCAGTCAAATGGACCTAAGTTATTTATTTTTTATAAAAAATATTGACCATAAAGTAAGTTTAAATTCATGTCTTAAAAATGGAATATAGAGAGGAATATAAACTGATCACTAACCTTGAAGAGTTTATAATGAAATGTAGAGTTTAAAAAAGTAATTATAGGGCGCCTGGGTGGCTCAGTTGGTTGAGCGACTGCCTTCGGCTCAGGTCATGATCCCAGGGTCCTGGGATCGAGTCCCACATCGGGCTCCCGGCTCAGCAGGGAGCCTGCTTCTCCCTCTCCCACTCCCCCTGCTTGTGTTTCTGCTCTCACTGTCTCTGTCTCTGTCAAATAAATAAATAAAATCTTAAAAAAAAAAAAAAGTAATTATAGTGATCAAGCACTTTTTATGTTCCAAATACTGCGCTAAGTGATTTATATTCATTGCCTCCCTCAGTATAGCATCTACTCTAGGAACTGGGCCCCATTATCTTGCCTATTTACAGAGGATGGAGCCAGGGCCTATTAAGTAATATGCCCAAGGTGGCACAAAGCTGGTAAGTATTGGAACAAGTATTCAAACCAAGGCACGAGGCTCTAGAGACAATTCATAATAATTATACTTTTTTTCATTTTTTAAAAAAATAATTAAAATTCATTATTTTAAAAGTAGGCTCCATGCCTAGCATGGAGCCCAATGTAGGGCTTAAACTCACAACCCTGAGATCAAGACCTGAGCTGAGATTGAGAGTCAGATGCTTAACTGACTGTTCCACCGAAGTACCCCATACTTTCCTTTTCAAATTAAATGTAACAGAAATAAAAATACATCATGAAAGTGGATGTTAAGAAAAAATAGATAACATCATGAAGGATTTTGTTTGGAGGATAAAATACATATCATTGTGCCCTTATAAACAATCACAGTGAATAGAGTATTTAGGCAATTGTATAACAACACCTTAAGAAAGGTAAAGATAATCATAACGGGGATCCAGAGAAGCAGAATCACATGGGAGGAGACTTCTAGATGAAGAAAGGTTATCTTTAGAACCTTAATAGTAAGGTGGTTGATGTAAGTATTAAGGACACAGATCTTGGAACAAGTCAGCCTGTGTTTGAAACCTTGCTCTATGATTTACTAGCTCTGTGACTTTGAACTAGTTCCCCAACATCTTTGTTCTTGGGTTTTCTTATTGGTTATATGGAGATATTAATAATATCTACTTCATGGACATCTAATGAAGGTTACATCATTGCTACATATAACATGCTGAAAATAGGGTTTGGAACAGAATAAGCATAATTATAGGTGTTAGATACCATTGTCATCATCGTCATCATCGTCATCTCATTATCATTTCCATCATCATCAATATCATATTTATATTATTATATAATAATCCATTGGTGAAAAAATACTATAAAGAGTTTATTACACTGCAAGAGTCAAAGTGTAGCAAACAGTTAAGAAGATAATTTTATTTAGGCTATAGTATTAAGGAAACAATTATTAATGAAGAATGTCTCAGATAAAAGGAAGGGATCTGGAGTTTTATAGAGGCATGTAAACAAGCAAGTCATCTGGGAGTTCTATTGAGTTCATGATAGAGTTTAACATTTCAGCCCTTTCTTTTGTTTAAGACAAATATTAATTGAACAAATATTATGAACAATGCTGAATTGATCATAAACTTCCTGAATGAGGTGAAGCAGCATGTAAGAAATAGTCTCTGGAGGATTCTTATTGGTGTTTTTTCTGTAAAACTAGTTCTAGTATCTGATGGGTGGTTCAAAGTTGAGAACCTTTGTCCTAGAAATCCGGCATCTTATAAGAGAGAGGCCTAAAATTAAATAGAAAAATTTAATATAAGACTATTTTAGAATAAAGGGTCTGGTATTAAACCTTAAGATTAACCAGTCTAGGTTGTAAGAGGTTGTTAGAAGTTATTCAGCACTACTATTTGAGTTCTTGAAACTTTTTAGTTAGGAAATTGTGTTCTTGGTGATGTTGACCACAGTCTTGGTTACTTCTTGCTTGAATGACCCTAGTATTTTGCCAGACTTCTTTATGGTCTAGACAACAGCTTGTCCAAGAAGAATTCTGGCCCATACGTGGTCTTTTGCAGTGGTGAATCCTTCAAGATTTATATCAAGTAGCTGCACTTCAGCTTGGAGAATTTCTTCAGATCCTGAGGGAAAGGGCCAGCCCCAAGGCAATCCAGAGTCATGATAGTGATCTGGGCAGTCATGTTTTACTTCTCTCTTATACCAAGTCAGACAGGAGAGAGAAATATTGGAAAAGTAAGTTTGGGGAATTGTAGGCAGTATTAGAGAAATTTGATAAAATTGTAACTTTGTCAGGGATTGACAATTTGGATAAAGTAATTAGATTGAGTTCAATTTACCAGTAGGTACCAAAACTGATGGAAGTCAGCAGAATCTCCGCAAGGTAAGACAATTAACATATCCATCAATTACCTGCAATTTAGAAGGAAGTGCAAAATACCTCAAAAGACAACAAACAGGGCTAGAAACTGATAACCCAGGAGGGTGTGCTATAGATGGTGCGTAGTTTACTGATAAACACAAAATTTTTCTGGAGAGTAACCTCTGTTTTGGTCAAAAGGAATCTCAAAAAAAGATTCTTCTTCTTTTAAAGATTTATTTATTTATTTGAGAGAGAGGGCAATTGCGGGGAGGGGCTGAGGGAGAGAATCTTCAAGCAGACTCCCTGTGAGCGTAGAGCCTGATGTGGGGCTTGATCTCATGACCCATGAGATCATTACCTAGGTTGAAACCAAGAGTCAGAAGTTCAACTGACTAGCCACCAAGGTGCCCCAAAGAAAGATTATTCTTGATCACAAAATAAGAGTGGCCTCATTAGATTGGGCTTAATTATTTATAAAAGGAAAAGTAATTTACCATATTGACCTTCACAAATTTGCTTTGCTGGATGTTTTCATTTAAAAAAAAAATCTCAGTTTGGACATTTAAAAGCCTCATAAGCTAAAAGTGAAGCCAAGAACTGTTATGGTAGTAAGAATAATGCCTCACTCTCCCCAAAAGATACTTATATCCTAATCTTTGAAATCTGTGAATTTGTTGCCTTACGTGAGAAAGGGCAATTACGATTTCAGATGGAATTAAAGTTACTAATCAACTGACTATAAAATAGTGAGCTTATCTTGGATTATCTATATAGGTCCGATATAATCAAAAGTTCCTTTCATGTGGAAGAAGGAGGAATAAAAAGATTGTCCAAGTCCTGTGATGAGAAGTCAAACTTCAGGGTGACATCAGTAAGATGATGGAGTAGAAGATACTAACCTTTGTGCCCCCCCAAAAAACCCCCAAGAATTAGACAGCTCTTCATAAATGGAAATAGACCTGGAGGGGCTCAAGAGTCCAATTAGGAACTTACAGAATGTCACTAAGATGGTGGAATAGAAGAACCCAGCCTCCATCTCCCAACAAAGAACAACTAGACAGCTCTGTGCAACAAAAATAGCTCTGGGGGAGCTCAAATATCCACTAAACAACATTCAGCAACACAGTGGAGCAAAAATCCTAAATAACCACACAAAAGGGTAGGAAGAACAGTTTTATTTTGCCTGCATCATTCCAGCCTCCAGATAGGTACTACTTAGAGCCAAGAGTTCTCCCTAAGGGAAGAGAAGAGTGAAGTGAGTAACTGGCTTCCCCAGCATTTGGGGGTACTGCATGAAGGATCTGCTTCTTTTTTCCCCCACCCAGAGATTAGCAAAGCTGAGATGTCTAGAAATGGCTAGGAGTAAGTCAGGTAGAGGCTATTGTCTACCAAGAAGAGGCTGTAAAGTCACCAAAAGCATTTATTTGGGGTCTTAGAGATTACATTTTCAGTGGACTGAAATTGAAGGTATGACCCAAATTGCAAGCAGACTGTAGATTTATAAAAGCAAAAAAACACAAGTTTACATAACTTGTTTTGAAGGAATTATGATGGATACTGACCCAGTTAAACCGGCTACCTAATATAAGATTAGCTATTTAGTTAGTTAGATGTTATGTTGTCTTCATTTCAATCCAAAGTAGAAGGATGTGTTCCAGAAAGTGGTCCAGATGCAATTGAGAAATTGCAATTGACAAATTTTAAAGTCCATGGTATTCCAAAAATTGAACCATGAAACATGCAGAGGCCTTGCTTTCTTTATTTCCTTCTCCCCTATTTTATATGACTGTCTTTGTGATGATTACTTCACTTTGGAATCTTCTTTTACACTACCAAAATCAGCCAGGTGGTGGGAATGACCATGGTTCCCAGTGGTCCCAGTGGTCTGCTCTGCAGGGAATCACAACAGCTCATTGCTGAGGACTGCAACAGCCCTTGTGGATGCTACAGATCCCTCAGTTTTCATCACTGATGACTTCTTCATGGACCCCAATAATCTGCTCTGCAGAGGGCCCTGGAAGATTTTGCCACTGAGGAAACCAAAAGCCAGTACAGTGCTGGGGACCCTCTGTAGATTTCACTGCTAACATTTTCAGGTCATAGGTTTTTGCATTAGCAGAAGCTAGCTGCCTGAGTGCCTTTCTACTTCCCCCCCTCCCACCTTCTTCTGGAGCCCAGGATCCATACCTAAAGATAAGCCTCAGCCTCGGCAGCTGTGCATTAGCAATATGCTTGCTAGGCTCCAACAGCTGGCCCCCACCACTGTGCACAGGCTGGAAGTTAGCCTCTATAGTCACCCAGTTATGAGTGGAGAGCCAAGCAGCCCACAGCTGCTTGTGGGCTTAGATCCCTTACTCCTGTCACTGGCCTTCACTGCTGCACAGGCCTGCCGCTAGCCCATGTACCCAGGCCTGCACACTGCTGGCTCTAACTCAAGTACACATGGACAGCCTGTGTCCCAGCAGCTGGTTGTGTGCTTGCAGTTGGCCCCAGCCCTCACTGTTGACGTTGGCCCCTGCCACCATGCAGGTATCAGCAGCCAGCCCCAAGAGCCAAGAGTGTGCCTAGAACCAGTTCTGGCCACCATTGCAGCCTGCTCTGATCTCTAGCTGCTGGACCTGAAGGCATTGCTGAGGACCCCAACAGCCTGTGCATCTAATGTAAGGCCCCTGCAGCTCTCACCAAGGATCATTCAGCTGTCCATGTTGTGGACTCCAGATGCCCAACCCAGCAAGATACCACACACCCTTCAGCCCAGAGCCACTACATGCTTCTGCACTTGGTGTCCTGCATCACTAGATTAGATTTTATTGGAGCAAAAGTACATTCTCAAGGTGGGATAGCAGGCAGGTTCTGCAAGGTGGAACTGGCCCCTAGATTGTTTTGGCATTGGATATTATTGGGTGTCTCTTGGCTGGGAGGAGCTGTAAAGTACAGTAGGGTGGTCTCTAATGGGGGCAGCCTCCAATAATTTGGGAAACTCCTCCCACAGGTTGGGAGGGGAGTTTTTGACCCTATAAGGTTCGTACCCAAACCGTTATGGCAGCCTTTCTCCACCGTTGCGGGGGGGGGGGGGGCAAAGTACCAACAACATAAATGCATTATAAGGCATCTAGGGGTTACCCTGGGGCAGAGGTGGAAGAGGAGAGGGCATGCTCTGCACCTGTGGCTCTTGATCTATCAGACCCTTCCAAGATCTGTGGTCTCGGAAGCCATAAGGTCAGGATGTTGTGCCCCCAGACTTTGAATGTGTAGTTTATTTAAGACCGTCCTTGCCTTCAGCTCATGTCTCTATCATTCCTCCCTCAAGGACTTGGGACTCTTCCTCAGGGAGTTCCTTCCACTGCTCATGTCTAGCTTCTACCTAACAGACACATATGCAAGGCTACAGGGATCAGGAAAAAACAGGGAAACATGATGTTACTAAAGGAAAGCAGTAAACTTCGAGTAAGTGACTCTATAGAAATTTAGATCCATGAATTATGTGACAAAAAAATCAAAGCAGTTGTCCTAAAAGTGCTCAGAGAGCTACAAGAAAACAGATAAACAATTTTATGAAATCAGGAAAACAATACAAGAACAATTAAGAATCTACAGCAATATAGTGGAGCAAAAACCAGAGTAACTGCACAGAAAGGATTGCTGGGGAGATTGGCTTGGCTGAGATGACTGCAGACAGGGAGGAACAATGAAGAAGGGCAGGAACTATCAGGATCAGCCATGCAGCAGGTGTCACCGCATTTGCCAGTGGCCTACTCTGCATAGAACTCCTGCAAACTTTGCCACTAAGGGCCTCAACAGGCCCCATGGAAGTCACAGATTCCCTGAAGCTTTCATAGCAGAGGGCTTCTTAGTGTTTGTTGGCATGGACCTCAGCAGCAGCAGAGGGCAAGGGCAGATTTTGGCACTAAGGTAACCAACAGCCATTGCCATGGAAGCACAACACCCAAAACTTACGGGATGAAGCAAAGCAGTTCCAAGAAGGAAGTTTATTGCAATAAATGCCTACATTAAGAAAAAGAACTGGGGATGGGGCGGATGTTATTACAGATTATTCTAAAAAGTGCAGAATGCAGAAGGATGACTTGTCCAGAGATTTTTTTTCTGCCATAGGCTATCATTATTTAAGTGTTTACTATGTGTCAGATATTGCTATGCACTTAACATGGATTATCTAATTTAATCTTCATGGATTATCTAATTTAATCATAACCCTATGAGGTAGGTGTCTTTACTGTTCCCACTTTATAGATGAAGAAACAGAACCAGAGATGCTGAGTAAATTGTCTAAAAGTTCATAGCTGACTAATGGCAGATTTGGTTTTTTTAAACTTTATTATGCAGAATATTTATTTCCTTTGTTGACAATCTTTTTCTTTTCAATCATGTTCACAACTGCAAATGTTTCTAAGTGTGTTTACCTATAGTAAACCAATGTTTCGAAGTTTGAAATTTTAAAGCAGGCTGGTATAAACTAAAGCTAATGTATTAAAATTGTTGGTCCAAAATAACATAAAATTTAGTAACTTTGGATAATATTATAGAGCACTCAATTTCAATGTGATCATCTGGAATCATCTTTATAGAAAAGTTGAAACCATTGTACAATGAATACCTGTGTATTTTTGAGCTAGAGCTAATGTAAATATTCGGTGGTTGCATTGTTTTTATTCCTTCTCCTCTCCCCTTCCCTTTTTCTTTCTCTGTCTCCATAATTTCCATTTTTTTTTTCTGAATCATTTGAGAGTAAGTAGCAGGCATCATGACAATTTATCCTTAATTAATTCTCCTAAGAATTCACCAAATAACGTTTTTTTTTCTAACTTTACTGAGGTATAATTGACAAATAAAATTGTAAGATATTAAAAAAAAAGAAAGAACCCAAACAGACTAAACTTTACACCTAAGTATCCATTTGTGCATAAATGGATAAGGAAAATGTCATATATATCTATAGATATAGATTTGGAATAGAATATCATTTAGTCATAAGAAAGAAGGATCTCCTGCCATTTTCAAAACATAGATGAATGTTGAGGACATTATGCTAAGTAAAATAAGACAGAGAATGACAAATACTATATGATATCACTTATATGTGGAATCTAAAAAAAAAGCTAAACTTATAGAAAGAGTAGAATGGTGGTTGCCAGGAACTGGAGGTGGGGGAAATGGATAGATATTAGTTAAAGGGTACAAACTTCCAGTTATAGATACTGGGCATCTAAAGTACAGCATGGTAACTATGGTTAACAATACTGTATTATATGCTTAAAAGTAAGAGTAGAGCTTTAATATCTCACCATAACAACAACAAAAAAATGATAATTATGTGAGATGAAGGCTGTGTTAACTAACTTTATGGTGGTAAACACAATAGAACTTTCAGTCATAAGAATAAGTTCTGAGAATGTAATGTAGAGCATGGTGACCATAGAAAATACTGTATTGTATACTTAATTTTTTAATTTTTAATTTAATTTAATTTTACTTTATTATTTTATTGTTATGTTAGTCACCATACAATACATCATTAGTTTTTGATGTGGTGATCCACGATCCATTGTTTTCGTATAACACCCAGTGTTCCATGCAGTACACGCCCTCCTTAATATCCATCGCAGGCTAACCCATTCCTCCACCCCCCTCCCCTCTAAAACCCTGTTTGTTTCTCAGAGTCCATAGTCTCTCATGGTTCATCTCTCCCTCGGATTTCCCCCCCTTCATTTTTCCCTTCCTTCTCCTAATGTCCTCCATGCTATTCCTTATGTTCCACAAATAAGTGAAACCATATGATAGTTGACTGTCTCTGCTTGACTTATTTCACTTAGCATAATCTCCTCCAGTCCCATCCACCTTGATGTAAAAGTTGGATATTCATCCTTTCTGATGGCTGAGTCATATTCCATTGTATATATGGACCACATCTTCTTTATCCATTCATCTGTTGAAGGGCATCTCGGCTCTTTCCACAGTTTGGCTATTGTGGACATTGCTGCTATGAACATTGGGGTGCGTTTGGCCCTTCTTTTCACTACATCTGTATCTTTGGGGTAAATACCCAGGAGTGCAATTGCTGGGTCATAGGGTAGCTCTATTTTTAATTTTTTGAGGAACCTCCACATGGTTTTCCAAAGTGGCTATATCAACTTGCATTTCCACCAATAGTGTAAGAGGGTTCCCATTTCTCCACAACCTCTCCAACATTTGTTTCTTTCCCTGTCCATTTTTGCCATTCTAACTGGTGTCAGGTGGTATCTCAATGTGGTTTTGATTTGAATTTCCCTGATGGCTAATGATGATGAACATTTTTTCATGTGTCTGTTAGCCATTTGTATGTCTTCTTCAGAGAAGTGTTTGTTCATGTCTTCTGCCCATTTTTTGACTTGATTATTTGTTTTTTGAGTGTTAAGTTTGAGAAGTTCTTTATAGATCTTGGATACCAGCCCTTTATCTGTAGTGTCATTTGCAAATATCTTCTCCCATTCTGTGGGTTGCCTCTTTGTTTTGTTGACTGTTCCCTTTGCTGTGCAGAAGCTTTCTTTTTTGATGAAGTCCCAAAAGTTCATTTTTACTTTTGTTTCACTAGGTTTTGGAGATGTATCTTGAAAGAAGTTGCTGTGGGCGATGTCAAAGAGGTTACTGCCTATGTTCTCCTCTAGGATTTTGATGGATTCCTGTCTCACATTGAGGTCTTTCATCCATTTTTGAGTTTATCTTTGTGTATGGTGTTAGAGAATGGTTGAGTTTCATTATTCTGCATGTGGCTGTCCAATTTTCCCAGCACCATTTATTGAAGAGACTGCCTTTTTTCCATTGCATATTTTTTCCTGCTTTGTCGAAGATTATTTGGCCATAGAGTTGAGGGTCCATATCTGGGCTCTCTATTCTGTTCCATTGGTCTATATGTCTGTTTTTGTGCCAGTACCATGCTGTCTTGGTGATCACGGCTTTGTAATATAGCTTGAAATCAGGCAACGTGACACCCCCCCCCACTTTGTTTTTCTTTTTCAACATTTCCTTGGCAATTTGGGGTCTTTTCTGATTCCATACAAATTTTAGGATTGTTTGTTCCAGCACTTTTGAAAAATGTCGTTGGAATTTTGATCGGGATGGCATTGAAGGTAGAGATTGCTCTGGGTAGCATAGACATTTTAACAATGTTTATTCTTCCGATCCATGAGCATGGAATGTTTTTCCATCTTTTTGTGTCTTCTTCCATTTCTTTCATGAGTGTTCTGTAGTTCTTAGAGTATAGATCCTTTACCTCTTTGGTTAGGTTTATTCCGAGGTATCTTATGGGTTTTGGTGCTATTGTAAATGGAATCGTTTCTCTAATTTCTCTTTCTACAGTTGCATTGTTAGTGTATAAAAAAACAACTGATTTCTGTGCATTGATTTTGTATCCTGCCACATTACTGAATTGCTGTATGAGTTCTAGTAATTTGGGGGTGGAATCTTTTGGGTTTTCCACATAAAGTATCATGTCATCTGCAGAAAGAGAGTTTGACTTCTTCTTTGTCAATTTGAATACCTTTTATTTCTTTTTGTTGTCTGATTGCTGTTGCTAGGACTTCTAATACTATGTTGAACAATAGTGGCAAGAGTGGGCATCCTTGACGTGTTCCTGATCTTAAGGGAAAGGCTCTCAGCTTTTCCCCATTGAGGATGATATTTGCTGTGGGTTTTTCATAGATGGATTTTATGAAATTGAGGAATGTTCCCTCTATCCCTATACTCTGAAGAGTTTTAATCAGGAAAGGATGCTGTATTTTGTCAAATGCTTTTTCTGCATCAGTTGAGAGGACCATATGGTTCTTCTCTCTCCTCTTATTAATGTGTTCTATCACATTGATTGATTTGCGAATGTTGAACAACCCTTGCATCCCAGAGATAAAACCCACTTGGTCGTGGTGGATGATCCTTTTAATGTATTGTTGGATCCTATTAGCTAGGATTTTGTTGAGGATTTTGGAATCCGTATTCATCAGGGATATCAGTCTGAAATTCTCCTTTTTGATTGAGTCTGTGCCTGGTTTGGGGATTAAGGTAATGCTGGCCTCATAGAATGAATCTGGAAGTTTTCCTTCTGTTTCTATTTTTTGAAACAGCTTCAGGAGAATAGTATTATTTCTTCTTTGAAGGTTTGGTAGAATTCTCCAGGGAATCCATCGGGCCCTAGACTCTTGTTTTTTTGGGAGGTTTTTAATTACTGCTTCAATCTCCTTACTGGTTATTGGCCTATTCAGGTTGTCAATTTCTTCCTGTTTCAGTCTTGGCAGCTTATAGGTTTCCAGGAAGGTATCCATTTCATCCACATTGCTCAGTTTATTGGCATATGGTTGTTGATAATAATATCTAATAATTGTTTCTATTTCCTCAGTGTTAGTCATGATCTCTCCCCTTTCATTCATAATTTTATTAATTTGGGTCCTTTCTTTTTTCTTCTGGGTAAGTCTGGCCAGTGGTTTATCGATCTTATTAATTCTTTCAAAGAAGCAGCTTCTAGTTCCATTGATCTGATCTACTGTGTTTCTGGTTTCTAATTCATCAATCTCTGCTCTAATCTTAATTATTTCTCTTCTAATGCATGGCTTAGGCATCGTTTGTTGCTTTTTCTCTAGTTCTTTAAGGTGTAGAGTTAGTTGGTGAATTCAGGATTTTTCTATTTTTTTGAGTGAGGCTTGGATGGCTATGTATTTCCCCCTTAGGACCGCCTTTGCAGTATCCCATAGATTTTGGACCCATGTGTTTTTGTTCTCATTGGTTTCCATGAATTGTTTAAGTTCTTCTTTGATTTCCTGGTTGACCCAAACATTCTTGAGCAGAGTGGTCTTTAGCTTCCAAGTGTTTGAATTTCTGCCAATTTTTTTCTTGTGATTGAGTTCCAGTTTTAAAGCATTGTGGTCTGAGAATATGCAGGGATTAATCTTAATCTTTTGGTATCGGTTGAGACCTGATTTGTGACCCAGTATGTGGTCTATTCTGGAGAAAGTTCCATGTGCACTTGAGAAGAATGAGTATTCTGTTGTTTTAGTGTGGAATGTTCTGTATATATCTATGAAGCCCATCTGGTCCAGTGTGTCATTCAAAGCTCTTGTTTCTTTGTTGATTTTCTGCTTAGATGATCTGTCTATTGCTGAGAGTGGAGTATTGAGGTCTCCTACAATTAATGTATTGTTATCAATATGACTGTTTATTTTGGTTAACAGTTGGCTTATGTAGATGGCTGCTCCCATGTTGGGGGCATAGCTATTTACAATTGTTAGATCTTCTTGTTGGATAGACCCTTTAAGAATGATATAGTGTCCTTCTGTGTCTCTAACTACAGTCTTTAGTTTAAAATCAAATTTGTCTGATATAAGAATTGCTAACCCAGCTTTCTTTTGAGGTCCGTTGGCATGAAAGATGGATCCCTATCCCTTCACTTTCAGTCTGGATGTATCTTTAGGTTCAAAATGAGTCTCTTGCAGACAGCATATGGATGGGTCCTGTCTTTTTATCCAATCTGTAACCCTGTGCTGTTTTATGGGAGCATTTAGGCCATTCATGGTGAGAGTGATTATTGAAAGATATGAATTTATTGTCATCATGTTGCCTGTGAAGTCCTTGTTTTTATAGATTGTCCCTGTAAATTTCTGTTGTATATCTCTCTTAGGGTCTTTCTCCTTCTATAAACCCCCCCCCCCCAATATATCTTGCATGGCCAGCTTAGTGGTCACATATTCTTTCAGTTTCTGCCGGTCTTGGAAGCTCTGCATCTCTCCATCCATTCTAAATGACAGCCTTGCTGGATAAAGTATTCTTGGCTGTGTGTATTTCTCATTTAGTACCCTGAATATGTCTTGCCAGCCCTTTCTGGCTTGCCAGGTCTCTGTGGATAGGTCTGACGTTATTCTGATGTTCCTCCCCCTGTATGTAAGGAATCTCTTCCTCCTAACTGCCCTTAAGATGGTTTCCTTGATTCTAAGATTTGTGAGTTTTACTATTACATGCCGGGGTGTTGGCCTGTTTTCCTTGATCTTGGGAAGGGTCCTCTCTGCCTCTAGGACACGAATGTTTGTTTCATTCCCCAGATTAGGGAAGTTCTCAGCTACTCTTTGCTCAAATATATCTTCTAGTCCTCTCTCTCTCTCCACCCCCTCCAGGATTCCAATAATTCTGACATTGGAATGCTTCATGGTGTCACTTATTTCTCTGATTCTATTTTCATGGATTCTGAGTTGTTTTTCCCTGGCCTCCTCTTTTCCCTTTTTATCTATTAAATTGTCTTCCAGGTCACTAATTCATTTTTCTGCCTCACTTACCCTAGCTTTTAGGTTATCTAGATTGGATTGGATCTCATTGGTAGCATTTTTAATTTCCGCCAATTCAGCTTTCAATTCTGCCCTTAGAGAATCTATGTTGCCATTAATTGGCAACAATTGCTAGCCTGAATTCCATCTCCAACATCTTGGTTATATCTGCATCCATTTGTAAATCTGCTTCATAAGTCATAATCTCTGAGTCTTTCCTATTTTGGGGGTTCCTCCTCCTAGTCATTCTTTTGATGGGTTTTTGAGGGAATGTATAGAGTCTGAATTATTGACCACAACCCAAGCAAGATGCACCTGTTTTCTAGGGACCTTGGGGTTGCTGGCCTCTTGTTTTCCCATGCTGTCTTCTGGGGGAGGGACCTGCCATGCTGTAACTCAGGCAGCCCTGTTTGGGCAGAGTTGCCCTGCCCCCTGTGGCATTGGATTGGCTCAGTGAAAACCGGTTTTGGGGGGCTTTTGTTCTGTGGTGGCTTTTCGCATCTCTTTGGAGAGTCAGAGCAGAAGAGACAGTTTCCAACCCTCTGCTTCAGAGCAGAGAGATCATAGTCTGTGCTTCAGTGAGCTCTCCAGGCCACAGTATCTCCATTTCTGTCCATGTTGCTATAGCATCCTGGGTTGTGTGCCCCTCAGCAGGGTTCCCAGTCCTCACCTCCAGGTTGGGGCATGTCTCAGCCCTTTGTGCTTCTAAAACCACCAGCCGCCCCCAGTTTGCACGTGCAACCCCACTGCTCTTGGTTTCTATCTTGAGGGCTGCCCTAAAGTCCTTTCCCAGCTGCTACCGGTCTGCAAGTGTGTGCCTGGTCCCCAGCGCGGGAGGCTGTCGCTCACCAGCAGTGTAGGATGCCCATGGCCAGGCTCCCTCCTGCTGCCATTTATCCTCTGATATCTGCCCGTGGAATCTCGTCTCCCCGCTTTGTACCTCAAAACCAACCACCTGCAATATTCTGTTTGTAGAGATCCAGATCTTCTTACATCTCAGGCTGATTTTGTGGGTGCTCAGAGTGGTCTGCTAGATATCCAGCTCAATTCTGGGGACCAGTTGGAATAGGGTCCCCTACTCCTCCATCATCTTTTCAAAATTCTGTATTGTATACTTTAAATTTGCTGAGAGTGTATGTAGATCTTAAGCATTCTCACTATATACACACAAAAAATGTGACTTTATGAGGTGATGGGTATGTTAATTAACTTTATTGTGGTAATCATTTCACAATGTATATGCATATCACATCACAATGTATACTTTAAATATATGCCATTTTGTCAATTATATCTCAGTAAAGCTGGAAAAATGAAAAAGAAAAACTAAAACAACTCCCACAAGCCATGAGCTTGGGTTAGCATCTCATGAACTTATCTGTTTCTTACTTGGAGTTCTAGAAATTCTGACTCTGTTTGTTGAAATGGGTCTAGAGCTTTTTAAACACTGCTATCAGAAGTCTAGCCCTATGAGGTAAGCGTCTTTACTGTTCCCACTTTATAGATGAAGAAACTGAGAACCAGAGATGCTGAGTAAATTCTTTGCATGAAAAATTAGCTTGCATGGTCCTTTTCCATGGATTTCTGACACAGTTCTTTGTTAAAGGTGAAGAATTTTGGCTTGTAGCTAATTGCAGGTGCTTTCAGGGCAGCAGCAGAACAAAACAAAAACTATCTGCAGGAAACAAAAGATTTAAAAAGGCTGTGGTTAACTTAATATTAATGATTTTCAAAATGGAAAGACTGGTTGAAAATTCATCATAAGAGAAATAAAATGAAACGAAATGTGGTTGTTTCTATAGAATTCAAAACAAAGTGGATGTACCATTTTACATTCCCACCAGCAACAATGAGATGTCCTGTTGCTCCATATTCTTACCAGTATTTGGTTTTGTTCATGTTTTAGATTTTAGTCATTCTGAGAGGTGTGTGGTGATATTTAATTTTAATTTTAATTATTCCCTAATGACATATAATGTTGAACATATTTTAATGTGTTTATTTGCTATCTGTGTATCTTCTTTTTTGAGCTGCCCATTTAGATCTTCTGCCTACAATTTCATTGGGTTGTTTTTTTAATGTTGAGTTTTAAGTTCTCTATATTTAGGATACAAGTTGTTTTTTTTTTTTAATCAGATGTGTCTTTATCAATTTTTTTTAAGATTTTATTTATTTGAGAGAGAGAATGAGATAGAGAGAGAGCATGAAGGGGGGAGGGTCAGAAGGAGAAGCAGACTCCCTGCTGAGCAGGGAGCTCGATGTGGGACTCGATCCCGGGACTCCAGGATCATGACCTGAGCCGAAGGCAGTCGCTTAACCAACTGAGCCACCCAGGCGCCCCTTTAATCAGATGTGTCTTATAAATATTTTCTCCAAGCCTGTGGTTTGTCTTTTCATTCTCTTAATAATATCTTTCATAGTGCAGGAGTTTTAGTTTCAATGATGTCCAACTTATTAATTTCTTCTTTCATGGACCATGCTTTTTGTGTTGTATCTCAAAAATTCATCGTGAAACCCAAGGTCATCTAGATTTTCTCCTATGTTATCATCTAGATGTTTTATAATTTTACATTTTATATTTGTATCTATAACCCATTTTGAGTTAATTTTTGTGGAAGTGTAAGCTCGATGTTTAGGTTCATGTTTTTGCAACTAGATGTGTAGTTGTTTTAACTACATGCCAGTTCCATTTATTAAAAAAATACTTCATTTTTTCATTTGATTGTCTTTCTTCCTTTGTCAAAGATCAGCTAAATATATTTGTTTGGGTCTATTTCTAGTTCTCTATTCTGTTTCATTGATCTATTTTTCTTTTATTTTGCCAATATCACTCTGTCCTGATTACTGTAGCTTTTTTGTGTGTGTCCATATGTATGATTAGTCTTCATTATACTAAAATGTCTTTTTGATAACTAAAAAAGAAAGATTGCTGAGAGAACTAAGAATGACATCTATGTGACAGAATAGTTTTGTATAAACTTGTTAAGTACTTGTAAAGTGTGGAATGAGAAGAAACTGTTGTCTAGAAATAACTCTAAAAAGATGGAGTCTAAAAAAATGCAGAAATTTACCATAGAAAGGGTCAGCCAAATCTATTTAATTAATTTCAGTGTCAAATAACTCTTGAATTTGCATAATGAATTTCCAAAGAACACTATCATATGAATTTCTTAGACACCCTGGAGTTCTAGGGTATCTTCTATAATTAGTACAGAAAGTCAAGTACCAGATGCCCAACACTATTGAATTGGTTGGTCAAATGCCTAAATGTTTAATTCATGGAGTAGTAAGCCAATGTATTATATTAACCAACATCCCTCAGTTGGAAAAAATTTAGTATTTAATCTGTAAAATTAGAATACAAAATTAACACAATGTGAGCATGAGTAAAATGAACAAAAAGAAAGATATAAATACTTGAACATGTTAACAGTGCTATATTGCATAAGGACCTATGTAAGGGACTCCTTTTTTTTTTTTTCTCAAACTGTATAACTTTTTTATTTTCTGTAATAAACACATTTACTTTGTAAGAAGCTTTTTTGAGTGGTGTGCCTGGGTGGCACAGTTGGTTCAACCTCTGATTCCTAGTTTCTGCTCAAGTCATAATCTCAGGAATCAAGCCCCACCTCAGCTCGGAGCTCAGCATGGAGTCCACTTGGGATTCTCTCTCCCCTCTCATCTGTCCCTCCCCCACAAAATAAATAAATAAATAAATAAATAAATAAATAAATAAATAAATAAATAAATAAAT